>NC_140299.1:25156292-25173792 GCF_964211825.1 Aythya ferina
TGGGACATCATTATAGTATTTTTTTTCATGAGGTTTTGCTGTACTTGACTCAGTCTATACAATATGCAAGTCAAAGCATACAATTACATTGTTAATGCAGTATATGAACTTATCTCCATTGAAATCATCATCAAAGCTCACATTCACTTTAGCAGAAGGATTAAGTCCCATATTTATACTGTTCCTGTTCTCAGGTATACCTTTCTAGACCCAAAGCAATTTCTGGGTGAAATGTACTGCTGTGTGAAAACCCAAGGTCTGTAAATCCACAAATGTAATATAATATCTTATTTAGAACATACAGTTGTATGGAATATTTCTGCAGAGGGCCAAATTCCCTTGTTTGCTAACATAAACACCCCCAGCATCTTTTAAGGAAATTGTTATGTGATTCCCCCCAGCCCCCCCCCCCCCCCAAAAAAAAAAATAATATATATATATGTTAATATGTATATATATACACATATAATTTAAAACTTCATTTAAAATAAAATAACTATTTTTTATTATTATTTATTTCAAAGGTGGTTGTTAAAGGCTTTACCCAAAGATTTCAAATTATATCTTTTGCTAAGACCAAGACAAAATTCACACACCTCCTCTCTTTGATGAACTGATCCATGGGCAGAGGGAGCTGTTGAATACTCTATTGTATTATTAAATGATGTGTTTGGCATTTCTAAATAATTTGTGTAATTCAATTTTACTGACACAAATTTTCATGAAAAGAAATTTGCATTTAGAAGCACAAGATAAGGCAATTCCAAAATATCGCAAGTCAGGCAGGCGGGGCAGGAGGCCGGCGTGGCTGACCAGGAACATTCTAATGGAGATTAGGCGGAAAGAGAGAGTGTTTCGCTACTGGAAGGAGGGCCAGGCGTCATGGAAAGAATACAGGGATGCTGTTCGTGTTTGTAGGGAGAAAGTTCGAGTGGCCAAAGCACAGCTAGAGTTGAAGCTGGCTGTGTCTGTGAGAGAAAATAAAAAGGGTTTTTTTAGATATGTAAATGGAAAAAGGAGAACTAAAGAAAACATAGGGCCGCTCCTTGATAGGGAAGGTCTCCTCACAGACGATGACGTAGGCAAAGCAGAGACGCTTAACGCCTTCTTTGCCTCTGTCTTCAATGCCGATGATGGGCTTCGGGACCCAGGGTGCCCTGAGCTGGAGGACCGGGACGGTGGGGATGACAAACTCCCAACTGACCCTGAACGTGTGCGGGATTTGCTACTCCACCTGGATCCCTACAAGTCCATGGGTCCGGATGGGATTCATCCCCGGGTGCTGAAAGAGCTGGCGGATGTCATCGCGGAACCTCTATCAATTATTTTTCAACGATCCTGGGAATTTGGAGAGGTCCCAGTAGACTGGAAGCTGGCAAATGTTGTGCCAATTTTCAAGAAGGGTCAGAAAGAAGACCCTAGCAATTACAGGCCTGTCAGTCTCACGTCAGTGCCTGGTAAAATCATGGAGAAGTTGGTTCTCGGACTTATTGAGGCGCACCTGGGGGACAAAGCAGTCATTGGTCCCAGCCAGCATGGGTTTGTGAAGGGTAGGTCCTGCCTAACTAACCTGATTTCCTTTTATGATAAGATCACCCGTATGGTGGACCAAGGGAAACCAGCTGATGTGATTTTTTTGGACTTCAGCAAGGCTTTTGACACGGTTTCCCATAGGATCCTACTGGACAAAATGTCCACCATACAGCTAAATAAAAACATCATACGATGGGTGAGCAATTGGCTAACGGGCAGGGCCCAAAGGGTTATGGTAAATGGAGCTGCGTCAGGCTGGCAGGCGGTCACCAGTGGGGTCCCTCAAGGCTCCATTTTAGGGCCGGTACTTTTCAATATTTTTATAAATGATCTGGATGTAGGAATAGAGGGTATTTTGAGCAAGTTTGCTGATGACACCAAACTTGGAGGAGTTGTGGACTCGAATGAGGGCGTAAAGGCCTTGCAGAGGGATCTGGACAGGTTGGAGAGCTGGGCGATCACCAACCGCATGAAGTTCAATAAGAGCAAGTGCCGGGTCCTGCACCTGGGACGGGGAAACCCTGGCTGCATGTACAGACTGGGCGATGAGACGCTGGAGAGCAGCCTAGAAGAGAGGGATCTGGGGGTCGTGGTAGACAGCAAGTTGAATATGAGCCAGCAGTGTGCCCTGGCAGCCAGGAGGGCCAATCGTATCCTGGGGTGCATCAAGAACGGCATCGCTAGTAGGTCAAGGGAGGTGATTGTCCCGCTCTACTCTGCGCTGGTGCGGCCTCACCTCGAGTACTGTGTGCAGTTCTGGGCACCACAGTATAAAAAGGACATGAAACTGTTGGAAAGTGTCCAGAGGAGGGCTACGAAGATGGTGAAAGGCCTGGAGGGGAAGACGTACGAGGAACGGCTGAGGTCACTGGGCCTGTTCAGCCTGGAGAAGAGGAGGCTGAGGGGAGACCTCATCGCAGTCTACAACTTCCTCGTAAGGGGTTGTCAAGAGGCAGGAGACCTTTTCTCCATTAACACTAGTGACAGGACCCGCGGGAGCGGGGTTAAGCTGAGGCAGGGGAAATTTAGGCTGGACGTCAGGAGGGGGTTCTTCACAGAGAGGGTGGTTGCACACTGGAACAGGCTCCCCAGGGAAGTGGTCACTGCACCGAGCCTGTCTGAATTTAAGAAGAGATTGGACTGTGAACTTAGGCACATGGTCTGAACTTTTGGGTAGACCTGTGCGGTGTCGAGAGTTGGACTTGATGATCCTTAAGGGTCCCTTCCAACTCAGGATATTCTATGATTCTATGATTCTAAGATTCACAGAGACCAATTTTCAGATTTTCACATGGAAGTGACCACTTCAGAAGCATATACACGCTTTCTTAATCAGAGATCAAAATCAGCTCAGGGCAACTGTCTAGACCCTTCACAGGTACACAACATAGTACTAGTGGTGAACACTGAGAAACTAACCACAGCCAATCAGGTAGCTCTTAAAAAAACTTTATCTCAGACAGATACTTATTGAATAGCTCAGTCTATGGCTTGTTAGTGGACAATCTGTGATCTATATAAGAAAAACATTAGTGTAGCCCTGCTTTTCAAGAGTAGAATGTAAGCCTCAGAAAACATAGTATAGCCCTGTCACTATAGAGAGACAACATGGAGGGAATTTATTTAATGGAGATGTTTGTTTTTTGCCTTTAGTTTATTTCCTCCTGACATTCAGAGAAGTCCTGAAACAAGTATCTTTCTTAAAAAAATAAAAATAAACATAAAAAAATAGAAGTGTTCTCCTTTCTTACTTTAGAGATCTAGGTTTTATCTTATAGAAAATACAGTAAGAATCACTGAAAAATAAAGTTAGAAAATAGGAAGGGGTGAAAGTTTGGCAAATTGAAAAAGTGGGGAGTGGTACTTTTTAACACTGTTTATAATTTTCATTTGCTTGCATTTAACTGCAATGGCGCATTTGAGCAAGGCAAGGTTTATTTCATTCTGCTCAGTTGACATCCAAAGTCTCAAAACGTTACATATTTCTAAACATAGATTCCAAAACAAATCATCCAGAAATGACAGGAAAAAACAATTGTGAGCCTTCTGTTAATTCTAAGGTGAAATCAGGCAGAAATACCTTCTGCATACATAAAGAGAGAGGGAAAAGGAGAAGTGTTGGAGGACAAACCCAACACAATCACTACGGACATCTTTGTACATCTCCGTTATCTCAGCTGATATTTGACAAGAAGAGTGTTGCAGAATTAAAATTGCTTCTTCAGGAATTCTGCCTCATGGGTTCTGTATACACACATATGTTGTTAATTAAATTTCTAATTCACAAACCAGACCAGGTCAGTAGATATCTTAGAGTAAAATACAGAGAGTAAAATACAGAGAGGGGAAGGCTACTAAAATATTGAAAGAACCCATTTTTGAAGGCCCCATGCTGCCGTCCTGCCTTTCTTCACATTCCTGGGTTCCCCATTGTTTCAGGATTCTCCATCCCAGAGGGTCTTTATTAAGCCCTAGTATTTTAAGTCCTAGTATTTTCCTCTGAGGAACATGGAGAAATTTTCTTCATCTGCTGATGGTTTTGGACACACTAAATGAATGTTCTTGAATTCCACCCTTCTCAAATGCCATGGCCAGTGTTTTTTCTGTCTCCCTGAAGGTAAATGCTGTATCTAATTTCTTTCTTCTTTTTTTTTTTTTCCTTCACACATCTCATAGCCACCTCAAATTATATATGAAACATTTCCCACTTTTTATACTAATATTTTTTTTAATTAATCTACCATCTTCAGTCTACGTTGTAAAGATTTACAGAGCACATCATGAAAGCAATGGAAGTGGTATATTTAGATCCTTTTTATGCTGAAGCTCTGATACCTTTTCTTTCCAAAGCAGGTAATCACTAGTTGCACAAATTGTGCTATGCACCATTAGCCAGTTGTTTTCAATATAATCCTGTTGATTCCTACTCTGATATAACCCATCTTTCATCATATGTGTTCACCAGTAGACCTAGGACGATATATTGGTTGAATGAGGGCTTCTTCACACAACAGGCTGCAGAACAGAGTCATTAAAGCCCAAAAGCTAAGAGTCTCTAAGAGTTGGTGTCAGCTTGTTACCTTTCATCTCTCTAGGAGAGAGCACCAACAGCAAGAGGTTCTCACACTCTACCCTAGTCTTGGAAAAGTGTGTTTCTGATAAGATTTTTATCCCACCTTTTCCTAAGTGAGAAGCTGAATAAAGAGGCAGTAATGTTCCTTTTCACAAGTGCCTTCAAGTTAATAGTCATTTGATTCATCCTCTCCCTTCTCCTGTGGCTCAACCTGTAGCTCATTTTCCTCATCCTGGTGAGATCAGTCAAGCTCAGGGGGAGATGATCTTACTCTAGGAGAAGGCAGTGGTTGGTTATCCTGTGGTCAGTGCAGATTGCTGACTGGGCTCTCCTCCTACACCTTGTCCCTGATTTTCTTTTTGGTCTTATCCCAGATAAAGTGAATGAAGCCCCACTTTAGAATGCACACTGGGACCTATAGATGGAAAGCACTAAGAAGAAGGTATTAAAAAAAAAAAAAAAAAAAAAAAACAGAGAGAGAGAGAGAGAAATGAAAGCACAAACATGGAAAGCACATAAAATGGTATTCTGTGTTTTCCCTATGCAGTAAAGCTCCCTGGACACAAGCCAGTCGTTAGCTACACAGAGTATTCGAGTATTCTATAGTGTTAAAATGTATAAAGGTTGAAATACTTTATTTGCAATTATACAACACACTTTCCTTAGCATGGCAGTGACATGTCCTCATTAAATGAACCTCAAACAACAAATGACAGTAGAAGATCTATAACATCGTCTTCTTAAATACAACAGCAGAACAGACTATTTTATTCTAATAATAACAATAACAACAACAACAACAACAACAACAACAACAACAACAACAATAATAATAATAATAATAATAATAATAATAAATCTTAGGATTAACTTTAGAAAGCTAATCTCTACTTTCAAAAAATCATTAAAAAAAATATGTAAAAATTAATCCAAGTACAAAAAAATCTTTCTGCTGCATTTATCCTAAGATCATATTTTTAGACACAAGGAAATAAGAAATTGTGATGCTACAGTAGCTCTGTGTCCTCATTATATTAAAATTAAATGTTATTTGGACCACTTGTGTTCCACTAAAGTGCTGTGTGTAAGAAAGTGTTCATGCTGATACAAACAAACAGTCCAGCATGGCTTTTCATGAAATTACAGTAGCTGATTTCATCAGTTGCTACACATGGCAGAGAGAGATAACTAATTAACAGAGAATTCCCTATGAAAACATAATTCTAAAATATTTTGGCTTCACCTTTCAGCAGATGGACTGCAAGAGATACTACAGGAAAATGAATCAAGCCAATTGAGTGTTGGGGCTCTTTTTTTTTTTCCACACCGCAGATATTCTTGTCATCATGCTAATAAATCTGAATAAAACCCAGCACTAATATGTTCAAAATAGTAGTCTAATAAAGTTTGGCTGCAGCGTCCACAGTGAAGCCTGATTTTTCAAAAGCGCTGAACATCGAGCAGTTTCTATTAATTCCCTTCCAGGGAAGGAGCCACACGGCGTGCAAATGAAGGTGGGTGGAGCTGCCACCACTTAGGCGTCTGGAGAAGAAGCCGAGGGAGAGAGTTCATTTAGGCCAATTGATCATACATCCAAACATTTGCAGCCAAAAACTTTAGTGAGGAAAATAATCCTTTGTTCCTGCACCACCATTCATTTTCTATATTAAAAACACAAAGACAAGACATTGCCCAGATATGACACTAGAAACCAAGAGGGGTGCACTCATCCCCTGGTGCATGGTATGGGACAGGCAGTGAAGGTGCTATTTGCTCTGCTTTCCTGTGGAAGCAGCCTGCCCTGCCAGGACATGGGGAGATGTATGTTCTCCCCACTCCACCAGGATGTTGGGGACTCCTCCTCTTTGGACACCGAGAGAAAAGACTCAGAGGGAGAGGGGTGGAAGGTACAACAGCGTACCCCTGTTCCCTTTCCCCATAAAATGGGAAACTGAGCAGTCATCTCTGATTTTCATTTGCATTCAGCAGAGCTCTTTTTTGGTGTTGAGAATTGCATGATAGGAAATCTTTGGACCTACAGCCATTTCACCCTCTATTTCTCTAGAATACCTCATGGTATTCTAGAGAAAGGGTAGAGAGCACAGGTGAAAGGTACCTATATGTGTGGTACTTATCTCTGACAGCTCTCAGACATGTCTAATATAATTGGGACACATAAGAGAATAGCACATGCTACTCCTGGATAGATGCATTCAAAAGTACGAATTTAAACAAACAATCATCCTGCCTGCTGTAGCCAGTCCCAAATACCTTCTACACCTTAGACTGTCTCACATCTTCCCAAGCTTGCTGCTGGTTAACAGCTATTAACAGCTACTACAGGAGATTTCTTTCCCCAAACTTGGGTATTGAAAATACAGACATAGAAAAAAACTTCTGTCACTTACTGAAGGCCCCTCTCTTCACAGAATCACAGAATCACAGAATTTCTAGGTTGGAAGAGACCTCAAGATCATCAAGTCCAACCTCTGACCTAATGCTAACAGTCCCCACTAAACCATATCCCTAAGCTCTACATCTAAACGTCTTTTAAAGACTTCCAGGGATGGTGACTTCACCACTTCCCTGGGCAGCCTGTTCCAATGCCTAACAACCCTTTCAGTAAAGAAGTTCTTCCTAACATCCAACCTAAAACTCCCCAGGAGCAACTTAAGCCCATTCCCCCTCGTCCTGTCACCAGGCACGTGGGAGAACAGACCAACCCCCACCTCGCTACAGCCTCCCTTAAGGTATCTGTAGAGAGCAATAAGGTCGCCCCTGAGCCTCCTCTTCTCCAGGCTGAACAAGCCCAGCTCCCTCAGCCGCTCCTCGTAGGACTTGTTCTCCAGGCCCCTCACCAGCTTCGTCGCCCTTCTCTGCACCCGCTCGAGCACCTCCATGTCCTTCTTGTAGCGAGGGGCCCAAAACTGAACACAGTACTCGAGGTGCGGCCTCACCAGAGCTGAGTACAGGGGGACGATCACCTCCCTAGCCCTGCTGGTCACGCTGTTCCTGATACAAGCCAGGATGCTGTTGGCCTTCTTGGCCACCTGAGCACACTGCTGGCTCATATTCAGCCGACTATCCACCATCACTCCCAGGTCCTTCTCTGCCTGGCAGCTTTCCAACCATTCCTCTCCCAGCCTGTAGCTCTGCTTGGGGTTATTGCGCCCCAGGTGCAGGACCCGGCACTTGGCCTTGTTGAACTTCATGCAGTTGACCTCAGCCCATCGGTGCAGCCTATCCAGATCCTCCTGCAGAGCCTTCCTACCCTCAAGCAGATCGACACACGCACCTAACTTGGTGTCATCTGCAAACTTACTGAGGGTGCACTCAATGCCCTCGTCCAGATCATCGATGAAGATATTAAAGAGGACCGGCCCCAGCACCGAGCCCTGGGGGACGCCACTAGTGACCAGCCTCCAACTGGATTTGGCTCCATTCACCACGACTCTTTGGGCCTGGCTATCCAGCCAGTTTCTAACCCAACAAAGCGTGTGCCAGTCCAAGCCAAGAGCAGCCAGTTTCTTGAGAAGAATGCTGTGGGAGATGGTGTCAAAAGCCTTGCTGAAGTCAAGGTAGACCACATCCACAGCCTTTCCCTCATCCACCCAGCGCGTCACTTTGTCATAGAAGGAGATCAGGTTCGTCAAGCAGGATCTGCCTTTCATAAACCCATGCTGACTGGGCCTGATCGCCTGCTTGCCCTGCAAGTGCTGCGTGATGACTCTCAGGAGGATCTGCTCCATGAGCTTCCCTGGCACTGAGGTCAAACTGACAGGCCTGTAGTTTCCCAGGTCTGCCCTCTGGCCCTTGTAGATGGGCGTCACATTTGCTCTTCTTCACTTCTGCAGACTCTTGGCACTCCCAGGTAGCCATGGGTTGCAGTTCTCTCACAAAGCACTTCCAGTGAAGATGTCCTGGGCAACACTTGGAGCACTCATGGGGCTGAGGGTCAGGCAGAGATACGTCCTTCGGCAAGCAGTAATGAGATCCTTTCAAACCATCTGCAGATGGGAAGAGGCCCCATCATGAATTTGCAAGATATTCTTACAGAACTTTATCTCTGTTTCACTATTTATTTTAAGAATAGAGATTAGTGATGTTTACCTTTAAGACTGTTGGTCAGAAGTGAAAACTGTTCTGTATTATTAAATAAGAGAAAGAGACTCAGGATTGTAAATACAATGGTTTGAGTTATCTGGCAAATCTTTAGTGAGAAATACTTCACTGAATGAAAGCTGTAATTGTCACGACATGTATATTTTATCCTACTGTGACCCCACACAAAGATATTCTGTTATTAGGTGAGGTTTTTAAAGGCCTGTGGAATATTTTTCTTCTTTCCTTCCAGCACAAGAAAGAGAAAGGCAAATAAGTGAATGGTGTATATGCATTTGTAAAGTTTAATATATTTAGCCTTAAACTTTTTTCTCAATTTCAACCTGATTCTGAAGCACTGAGATCTTCACAAACATTGTTTTTTGACAGTTACAGCACCAGTCATGTTCCCTACAAATAGATAATCTTAACTGCAGCTCAAGTTTAACATAATTTTTCACAGCTGGGATGAAGTATGCCTATGTGCATGGCGGAGGAGATTATTATAAATGTGCTACATGGACACTAGAGAGAAAATTCAAGAGAAAACATTGCTGTGTATTTTTTCTGATTTGAAGATATGGCATGTGCAACCTAAGTATTTTATGTCACGTATTATGGCCAGATTTCCCACTCTGTGTGGTTGTGCTGAACAGCTTTGAACAGCTCAGAAGTACCGCAACATACTGGCCTATCAAAAGGAATTAGGAAGATGTTTGCAGGATGATGCAAAATAGCTACTATCTCCACTGTCTCTTCATCCCTTGCTCCCCCAGTTTGTCAGGCTTCTCTGATAGTCTTCCATCCTCCTTTGTCCAAGCCCCAGTGTCCTTTTTGTTTCCAACACCTTCTTTTACCTATCCCTATCTTTTTCTATCCCATTTGTTAATTCAGTCAGAGGCAGCATATGCCTAATTAAAATAAATACTTACACCCGGGGATAAATGTCTTCCAGCATTTTGTTTTAGTACAAGTTCCTTCTTCAGCAGATAATGCTGTATGGTAACTTTTTTGGAGATGCCCAGTAAGACTCATCCTGATAGGCTACTCTGTTTCATGTTTGCAGTAGAAATGGGAAGATGGAGCTTTGGTGTTTTCTGTGGACAGGTAATGAAATTGCATGAGACCAGCTGTGGGCTTTGTGATTAGGAAAAGTATGGACAGAAGAGACTTGATGTGGGTCTTCATTTTCTTGTTATACACATTTTTATTAGTTGCAACAGTTATATTATCAAATGGATTTAGTTTGAAATCTTAGATAAAAATACATTTGCATGTAAGGGTAAGAGTAAGAGTAAGAGTGAGAGCAAGAGCAAGAGCAAGAGCAAGAGCAAGAACAAGAGTAAGAGAATGGAACAGACATATAGTATTTTTTAAAACATGACAAATGTGGGGTGTTTATTTAACTTAAAAAAGTAGCTCAGCTTCATCTTTGCTATTACAATAAATAGTGCATCATAGCACTGGAAAGAGAAAAAGGCTTCTGACACAGATTAAGCATTTATCAACTTGAATAGCCAGCTTCATAAGGTGGATTAGTTAAAGTATGAGTGTTGGCTTGTTGCATGTCCTGTTCATAATACTTTTACCCTTTTCCTTTGGATCTTTATGGGGCTGAGGTAAAAGAGAAAATAGGTTGGGAGGTTATTTGCTTTTGGATGAAGGATAATTGATTGTTTCTTGGCCTGCTTGCTTACTTGCTTTGTCTTAGGCATTAAAATTTGAGTGTAAGATGATATTATGTTATGTCCAGTGATAATTTAGTCATACAAGTGTATTTACTACTCACTTTCTCTCTAGCACCTGTAGTTCAGTACTACAAGCATGCACCATGTTTACAGTAGCCTTTGTATGTGAAATAATATGGAGTGTTTAAGTGAGTTACTTGCTCAAGCCACCAGGGAAAGGCTTGTCTTTCCTCTTGGATCCCCCTCTGTTCCCCAATTTGACTCTGACTTGAAGAATACTTCTGGAGTAGATTGCATTATACCATCGTGTCTGTGCCACATACCCCCAGTATCACACCCCATACCAGGCTCTGCTTCCATGCAGAGCACCTCTGCAACCTGGGTTAGCCCTGAGGGGCAGAGTGAGAGCAAAAATAAACCTGCCAGCAGCTCTCACATTGAGTGCCAAATGGCCGTATTCAGGCTTACATAAGGCTCATCTTCTTGTATTGTTGGAGATGAAGACGACTGTAACTTTAGATGGTGAATTTTAGCAGTATAACACTTCCTCCTAAACATTTATATTGCTCCTATGAGCTTTACCTGCTTGGTAATCTGCACAAGAGTTTACTTGTTAACAGTTCCCTAGAACTGTGCTTACATAAATAACAGGAGATGATACAGCAGCCACATGATGATATTTTAAAAGCTTAGAAATAAAAATGTCATGGAAGAGGAAGCACCTTTTACTGATTTTAGACTCTCTTCCCCAGCTGTAACTGAAATAAGGCTTTTATTTATTTATTTATTTATTTATTTATTTATTTATTTATTTAGTTTAGTTTATTTTCACACAGTTTACAGGCTTCACTCCACCACCCTAGAAGAAGCTTTCTGAAATTCTGAAAGCTAGGGTCCTGGTCCAGCAAGGAAACATGCCTGGCCATAAGGGCTGTAGAAGGTCAGTTTTTCACCTATGAGCCTGTGCAGCCAGAAGTTCAGAAGATCCAAATCAGTCTTTAGCATCCCAGGTTCACTGGTATGGCGCCACTGTCTGAAGGCACTTACCTTGCAGACCGGAGCACCTACGGATTTATTTTAAGAAATGCATTTCCTAGAAAATTAATTGGAGAGAGATGTATTGAGAAGTTTCCAAGTACTCCTTCAAGGGAACAAAAAACCTGTGCCCCTCAACCCCCAAGGAAAAGAAATCTGGTCATTCAGAAGCCTTGTGTGTCCTTAACGCGTCCTGCTACCAGCATCATTCTTGAGGGCTCATCGTTCTCTTCATTTATCCAGATCTTACTGGGTATTGGGTGCAAGCATGGCACAGGTTTAGGACTTTGATACCAACTAGTCTGCTTTTGTTTGCATAAATTTTGTAATTTATTCACCGTTTCCTGCTTATCTGAAGATCCTGCTGGTATGCCTATTCTGTCCTGTGGGAATACGTCCTCTGCTCCTCAAGCAATACAAGTCCAGTCAGAGTATGTACATGAGTTTTTTTGCCAAAAAGGGATGCATCTGAAAAATAATAAAACATTGGGGTGTCTAGGAGGGGAAATATCAAGTGAAAATAAAAAGAGGAAGGAGAACTGAAAGAGAGTATGCAAGGGCTAAACAAAATGTAGAAAACGGGAAAACAAGTCAGACTAAGCCCAGGGAATGTTTCAGGCACAGAAGGTGTCCCTAGAGGGGTTTTGTGTCAGGTGGATCATTCACTACAGTAAATATTTGAACTCAGAGCTTCAGCACTTTCATTCCCTCATCTTCATGCTCAGTAAATTCCCAGTTCATTCAGAATCAGGTCTGCTACTCCCCATTCCCGACTTTCACAAACCCCAGTGAAGCAGAGGCATGGAAGAGTTCAGTGGTTTGATGGAAGAGTGACATCCAACAGATGTCCAATGGAGATGTGTGATGCACATGGCATCATCTTCAGCCCCTCACAGAACGAGGCCAGGGGATGTTGGTCCCAGGGCCCACTCACAGGTGCATTTACTTATTTTATGGCGATTCTGCCCCAAGCTCTGTGCAAATGGCTTAGGAAGCCAAACACAAATGCTGCGTGAAGGAAGATGAATTTATTTTGACCTTTACTGAAAATGTGCTGTGAAACAAAGCACTTAAGCATTTAGAGTCTGTTACATCTTCACATTACACACGTCCATGTTGATGGGGAAAGTGCTAACCAACCGAAGTTACAGTCGAGAGCTGGAGTGTGTAAAACCCTTCAGGGGAATATATTACATCCCCAGTTCTGGCTCTACAGCTTCTGGGAGCAGCTTTTCTCAGCCTGTGCAGCCTAAGCTCTGGAAACTGGGACTGAAGGAGATCCCTAGCCAGGGAGAGGGGAGGAGGGCGGCCGTCCAGCGGCCTTCAGGTCTTTCCTACAACCTTGTACAGAAGGCAGAGGGAAGAAGGGCATCACCCACCAGCGCTCTGCCTCTCCTGTCGATGTCTCGGGAAGACAAATAAAGCTGGGACACCCTCTCCTGCGCCTTCCCCCACTGCCCTCGAGGCTGTTTCCCTTTCCTTCCTTCCTTCCATCCTTCCTGCCCCCGCCGTGCCTCGCCGGGCTCGGGCTGCCCCCAGCCGGGATGTGGGCGCTGCGGGCAGAGACCTTCCCCACCGCCAAGCGCCGGGCATGATGAATGGGTGCTGGGCCAGCGTCTTAAAATCCATGCTTTTGCTTCTCCTTAAACACTTTAAATTGACAGCGCCATAGATCAAACACTTTTACTGAACGGAGAAGCTTTGGAAATTTAATTTAGCCAAGCGCGCGCTCACTGCCCCCCAAAACCATCCCCAGCCTCCCCCCAAACCACGCCGCTGCCCCTGCCCCGGGGGCGGCCCGGCCGCGGCGCTGGGGGCTCGGCCCCCGGCCCCCGACCCCCGGCGGTTCCTGCATCCCTCCCTCCCTACCTTCCCTCCCTCGCCCCCTCCCCTCTCCCCTTCCTTCCCTTCCCTCCCCCGCCTCTCCTCCGGGTGGAGAAGTTGGCGCGCTGCCCACTCAGGCATTCAGCGTCAGCTCCTCAGGGATCAGCAAGCAAAGTCACAGTCTGCACAAACAGAGCTTTCAAATTCATAAAATTCATAGGATTTTTCACAAATGAATGAACACAATTTTCTACCAATTTCCTCATTATGCAAATATGCAAAATATCAAATTTAGGCCAATTAGGGTCCTCCACAGTCCCAAATTCACCCGTTTAAGCCATAATTGCAGAAACTATCAAATAATTACGGTCGCTAATTGGAAATATTTGTGACAGATACAACAAATTCTTGCACAAATTACATTTCATTCTAGGAACCACTGCGCGCCACTGAAATTTTATCGAAGTCTAATTTAACTTACATAATGAGTTGAATTGAGTACTTGTTATCAAATTTGAGCAATTCATAGCCCCGTAATGTGGAATGATCAAATAAATTAAAAGGGAATTTATTCAATATTTTGTTGCGATCCTTTTTTTCGAAACCATTGCTATTTTGTAGGGAATTTCCTTCTCCTGCTCCGGCTGCCCGAGGTGGGTGACATGTGTCATAAAAACCCCAGCAGCAGCCGGAGAAGCAGCAGCAGCCAAGTGTCCTGAGAGCTGACAGAAGATAAAGGGCAACATTTCCAGTTATAGCTTCTTCCCCCGCACCATCACTCTTCCTGCAGATAGAGGGAGAGGGATCGTAAAACGCACGCTCTTACTTTGAAAAATACCTTAGGCTTCTACACCATTGCATCTCTCCCTTTCCTCCCTTTTTCTTTCTTCCTCTCTTGCTGTTTTTATTATTATTACTATTATTTTTAAGCTAACGCTTCCGGGTGAGAGAGGAGCGGAGACGAGCGCCCGGCGCTGCCGGGCCGTACCGGAGGGCTCCGGCCGCCCCCCCGGAGCCCCCGCGGGGGTCGGGAGGTGTGTTACGGGTGGGCTCGCCCCCTCGGGCGTGCAGAGGAGCACGGGTGGGAGCCGTCCCCGCCGCCCGGGCCGTCCCCGGAGCGCAGCCCCCGTGCGCGGCGGCGTGTGCGCATCGCTTTGTGTGAGGCCGGGCGGTCAGGCAGCCGCTCCGGGGAGCCGGGGGGGTGCCGGGTGAAAGGACGGCGGGAGATGCAAACTAATGCTATGCGTTTGTGCACAATAACTGGGCATAACGGATAATTATTAAATGCATACTTCGGACTTGCGCGCAACACATTATATACAACCTATATTTATATCCATACCCCTTGAGTTACCCTCTAAGAAGAAGGTCAGCTCCCTGGACATGAACATTTATTTTTCTTTCTCACGGCACACACACACATGCCCACATTTTTTAACTGCCTGTGGCCTCGTTGGCGGATTATAAATGTCTCCTTCTCGCTGTGATTTGTTTAATCCGTGGAAATGGTGCTGGTCCTATGTAAACAAGCCAAGTGCGGAATGAAGGCAGTCACCCATGCGTGGCCAGCCTGCCTATTTGTCAGAAAACCTTCATAAATACTGAGCCGGGGCTGGGCAAGGATGTGATGTCTCCATTTTTGCCAGGAAAGGGCACGGGGAAGACAAAGCGAGGCAGAGCGCCGTGTAACCTTCCCGGGAGAGCGAGCGCGGCGCTCCCCTGCCGCCCGACGGGGACGGGGGACCGGGGCGCGGGGGGCAGCCGCCGACACCCGCACCGCGCCCGAGCATCCCCGGCCCCGCCGTGTCCCGCAAAGCCACGCACGCCGCTCCCCCCCCCCCCCCCCCCCCCAACGGCACCCGGAGCACTTGGCTCTCAGGTTTTCAGTTTTGTTTTTTTTTTTTTTTTTAATTTTATTGTAGGGCGAGGGCAGGTGGAAAGGTGATACCCGTTCCGTGCGCTTCACTCCGGCTCTTTCCCTCAGTTTTACGCCTTTCCCCGCAAGCCTCTGCAAAAAAAAAGAACGGGCTTCTTCTTCTTTTTTCCTTTTTTTTTTTTTTTTTTCCTTTTTGGCGGGGGTGGGGGAGAGAGGGCTTATTTCTTTTTGTTAGCGCTTATTAATCGAAAATGTCGCTGTGATGGAGCAAAAACCTAATTGTTTTCAAAGTCTGCCTTACTGCGTCGTTACAAGAACTTATTGTGTCCAGCGGGTTATTTATTTATTTATATTTTACTTCAGGAAAAGTGCCCGTGCGCCTCATCAGACACTTTATAACAAAAGCAGTAATTACCTCCTGTAATTATCATGCCCCTTATTTATAAAAAATGTGAGAAAATGTCGAGTATTAAAACGTGAAAGCAGCTATTAATCAAACCTTTACACCTTCTTTAACTCAGGCGTGATGGTGGGTGTTATCATAAATCTACTCTGATAGTAACACAAGAATAATGAGTTCAGTAATGATACCGATGATGATGATAATGATTTTAACCAACAAAGAATGGTGTAGATTTATTGCTAATAATGTGGTACAGGAACCTCTTCATTAAAATTACCTATATGTACTCCTCACTATTGAAAAGGAGATTACAAAGAGCAGTTTTCTGCATTACCGCGGCTCCGCGCTGCCGCGGGGGGTGCCCGAGGCCCTGACCCCGAGCCCGGCCGCGCTGCTGGGGGACGCGGGGGCCGGGACAGCCCTGTCGGGACAGCCCTGTCGGGACAGAGCGGGGCCGAGTCGGGCTGGGGGCTCTCGGCCGCCACCTCCCCCGGCCAGGCCTGGAGACTGGGGGACGAGCAGACGCTGGGACCCATCGCCTTTCACCCGGTGACCGGGGATGGTATGAGGAACGAAATCTGTTTGGGGGAATGCTCGGCCAAATCCTATCCCCGCGACCCAAATCGGGGCCATCTCGGGGACGCGCACCCTGCCTCGAAACTCCGCTTCTTAGCAAAAACCAGCCCTCCTTCCTCCCCACCAGCCCTCCTTCCACCAAGTCGTGGCGGGTCCATGCCCACTTTCAAAGACTTTTGTGAGGCTCTCCCAAAACGCCTCTCCCACCTCCCTCACCCTGCCTCCGGCCCTCGGAAGGGGCGCCGCGGCCGTGATTTTGGCGTCCTGCCTCCACTCGGTTTCTATTTAAGGAATTTTCTAATTCAAAACCGATAATAAAATTGATTCAGGTGAGATGCGCTTAATAAAATAGTGACATAATTACAGTTTGTACATAATAATACATCTGTGGTATTGTAACCTCGGCTATGAGTTATGAAATCAGTGTATAGGCCAATTAGCTACATAGGGTTTTTTTAACTAAGACACTATAAACACTGGTTTTAAATGTCCTAATTAGTAACTTGCTCATTAATTAACTTTCTGATTAATTGTGTAGCAATCTAATTTGTAGATGAGGCACTTAAACAGTGATACCTTGTAACTCTTTCGTCCGTCTTTAAAATCCGCAATTAGGGCACAGTTTTGCGGCCGCTCGGCCTGCGGCTGGGAGGGCGCTGCCCCACCGGGCCGGGGGGTGCCGGGGGGGCACCGCTCCCAATTTGGTCCCCCCGGGCGATGCCGCAGCGCGGACACCGGCTGATCCCGCGCTCATCAGCGCACCGCAGAGCCGGGATGTCCCCAAAGGGGGCATGGGGTCTATGTCCCGCACCCCACACCATCCGTCCCCCGTCCCCGGCCTCCCCTCGTCCCTCGCAGGCTGGTAGGGGTTTCTTGGGGGGCAGCTTCCCCCCCTTCCCCAGCCCCCATGCCCGCTGGCATCTGATCTGCCAGGGGTGATTTAATACGCCGGACCGCGGGGTAATGGCAGGAGTAGATTTAAATCACGGCCTGGCCGCTATTGTAATACCCCGTGGCGGTGCCATTAGCATCAGAAAGCCAGGCGCTGTCATGAATTGCTGTTTTCCACCAGAGCCATTGTGGCCCGGGTTTGTCTCCGGTCCCAACCTGCAAAAGCCTTTAGCCCTTATGGCAGATCATTCTCTAAGTGAATAGAGATGAAGGCAGGGATATTAAGTGACTCTATAAAACATCCCGGACACAATTGTGTGATTGATGGAGGACAAAGTGGGAACAGCAGGACACGGGATCCTGGGAGAAGCAGCCCTGTCAGTGCGAGAAACCCGTCTCTGGAAACAGCTTCTCCTGGTGGAGTTTGCAGTCTATTTGTATGAGTAATCAGCTGATACCCCTCTCTGTCAGCCGTGTTTACTCACTGATTTTCTCAACAA
>NC_140299.1:25178792-25218792 GCF_964211825.1 Aythya ferina
TTTCCCCTCACTTCTGCTCTTTCAGCTGTGCCCTGACTGCTTCTTCCTTCTTATAACAAACCTGAGCTATTTCTTCATCCTCAAGGTCCTTTAATGCCCTATTGTTATCTTAGCTCTCATCTTTGCACTGAGACACAGATATTTCCCTGAATAGCCAGTGGTGCCAGTTTTCATTAGTCACTTCTTAGATTTTAAAGGAAGCACAGTGTGCCCCAGACATCTGCAAAGCCTTCTCCATCTCTTCCTGCTCCCCTCAGTGTTTCTCATCAGCAAAACTGGGCAGTGTTTAGAAGTCTGATGTACTAGCCCCTTCCAGCCCTAAAAGATGCCAGGCAATCTTACTGTTTTCCTCTGTCTTTTTAGCTCCATTTGTATTGAATTGTTGTCCTGTGCCATGCACTCGAAGTCCTCACTTCAGGGCAGAGACCACCTCTTGGCTGTGCTTGTACAACACTGAGCATGACAGGGGTCTATAGGCACAATATTAAGTTAAACAGTTGCATAAGAACAGGTTTCCTAATGTTTTAAAAAGTGTTTTAAAAGGTAAAATACCCTTTGATGTAGAATGCCTCTTTACTTTTTTTCTTTTCTTTTCTTTTCTTTTCTTTTCTTTTCTTTTCTTTTCTTTTCTTTTCTTTTCTTTTCTTTTCTTTTCTTTTCTTTTCTTTTCTTTTCTTTTCTTTTCTTTTCTTTTCTTTTCTTTTCTTTTCTTTTCTTTTCTTTTCTTTTCTTTTCTTTTCTTTTCTTTTCTTTTCTTTTCTTTTCTTTTTTCTGTCAAGATGTGAAAAACATACTCCTGAAGATGACCCACTTCTAATCAAGCGCTTTCTCAGACTCAAGGACTGCTTTCAATTGCTGGGTTTGTGTAATCCTTGGATTACCTTGCCACTAATCCATCCCATTGTTAAGAATCAGCAGTTTTACATCTATATTGATCTCATGGGCTGACTTGACTTCAATAGAAGCTATGCACTTGCATCTAAAAGCAGACTTCACTTCCCTTAGAGGCTTACTATTCCGATACAATAGCCAACATAAAAGTTACTTAAGCAGATTGTGTAACTAAATAGTTTTTTTTATTATGGAGCAACAGAAATTACAACTTTCTTTAGTTGTTCAGAAATGGATTAGTACAATATCAGAATAAATTCTATACATTCAAGCTGGCATCATCATGGAAGCACCAAGCCATTACATTATTCTTTCAGTGTTTTACTGTTTTCTTTCAAGTAAATGAAGCCAGAAAAGCCTCTGGCCTTGCTCAGTAGTGTTATGTAAAAGGCTCTAAAATGTTTCAGAGGAATCACTAGTCCAGCAGTAAACCTGGTCAGTCAGTGGGTCCATTGAAGCTGGGATTTTCACTGAAGTTAGCTGCTAGATTATGTTCTTGAAGCTCAGTGTTGTTGGTTTTGTTTTTGTTTTCTTTTATTTTAACTGAAATTTTACCAAGGTGAAATGAGTACAAAGGATATTTTCTAAAGCAATTGAACCTCACATTAAGACACATACATATTTAAAACTAGGTAACTATTTTTTAATGTACAATCAGTCCATTATGCTTTTTTGTTTTTGTTGTTAATAAAGATTTTTCCCGTTTTTCTTCAGCAGTATTTTTTCCTACATCTATTTCATATAATTCCAGGAATTGCTATCATGAATTGAATTAATTTCCCTCTAAAGAGATGCCTAGTTGCATTTGTTCATCAAGCTGAATTAAAACCACTGCATTTAATTAGAAAAAAAAAATAATGGAGTTTATCTCAAGTTTTTGTTTGTTTGTTTTCCTATTGCATTGCATGGGTTAAAGTAGGACTAGAGCTCTGGCCAGGGATTTTTATAGTTTTCTTTTTTATCTTTGGATATGTTGATATACTCAGAGCCTGATCTTGCACTCCAATTTTAGGTTTCTTTAATATTAGAATTAGGTCATTGGCATGTGAAAAATTGCAATTTGAGTAATAAATGTTATAGTTAGGCACAGCAGTAGTAATTAAAGGAAACAAGAAACAAATAGAGTTTTCATTTATTTTGATGTGGAATACAGTATTTAGAATTAAGGATATGATTTATACTGTACCTTCCTGTGATGTGCTTGCTTTGCCTTAGTTCCTATGGTTCTGCTTGTGAGCTTGGCTTTTCAGAACAAAGCAACTCTTTTGACACAAAAGAGATGCTTTTATATTTGCACCAATAAAACCAAGATGAGAATTTGACATTGTTACCTATTTTAACACTGGATCATTACCATATTTAATTAATTTAATAAAAACAAACCCTTCTCATACAGTGTTAATTGGAAAAAAAATATTAGACCTTTTAGATTTGTTTTGTGAATCTTTCTGAACTTGAAAAGAAACACAGGTTCTGTCCACTGCATGCAGACAGGCAATCAATCAGTGAGCACACTTTCAGTTCCAGCTGAGCTCCTACTTACAATAAGTAGAAACCTGTTACAATAACCTCAGTCACAACCATACAAATAGGATCAAGCTATTTGGGACCAGTGTAAATTAAAAACCTAGCCAAAAAACAGAAAAATCTCTCCACACAAGAACAACAAACTAGTTAACTAAATATAACACCAATAGTCACTAATAAATGCCAGTTGTCCTTTAAAATGTCTATAGCCATCTTTGTAAGACTCCAGTAAGTACATTTTTAAATTGTTGCTTAACACTCTGTATCATTTCATTAGTAGAAAGTATGCTTCTTTCTTAGCATTTCCCAGTAAAATTCCCCAGTCTGTTTTTAAGGAATCTGACATTGTATAAAAATCTCTCATCTGTTATTTATTGGGAGTATTCTTGTCCTTGGGTCTTTTATTTTCTCAAATTCATTTTCCATATTTTTATTCATAATATTCCTTAGGTTCAGTGTCCAGGTTATTTGATTAGGACTGTACAGATGTCAAAATTAGTAACAGTACCTGTAACAGCAACATTGGATTTGATGGATTTCTGAGCAAAGGGTTAGGTCTGGAGTTTTAATGAAAGTTTAATATTCAGCAGTTTAATTTTGTTTTATTTTAAAGTAACTGTAATTTTATTTTAAAAGTAAATTAAAGGGTGGGTACATATAATAAAAATTACTGTCTATGAACAAAGTTATAAAATAAAGGCCATAATCATCTGCTTTAACTAATGCTGAAAGCTATACATAATTTCTGGAGAAAGTCTCTTTCACATCCAGAAGGTGTAGTGTACTAACGTGAAGGGATACAGTGAGCAGTAGAGAATATCTAGTGTTTACGCAGATTTCACACTGCATAAAATGTGACAGACATTAAATGGAAAATATATCCTTCAAAAATGTACTCTGGCACCATATTATTTGTATCTAAAAAGTGAAACATTCCTGGTTTCTGAAAGCTGTGGAACAGCATTATTCACCAGCTAATGTGGCACATCTCCACCAAATCCATGCAACTGCTTAGCTTTTGCCTGCATACAAACTGCCAAAAGTATTTTTCCAGTCTCAGGAACACTTTTAAACGTAACACTTATGCATCTCAGGTGTCATTTATTCATCGGGCATACCTTTCAATACGAATACCCTGTTTCTATTTTTCACGAACTTTGACATAACTCTACTAAAATCAGTGATAGTATTCTTGAACGTAAGCCCAAACCCATAGAAGACAGAAAAGTTTTGATGTATTTTTCTGTGAAGAACAGCATTTTACATCTGGGGTGGGATCAGAACCAGACCTCTAGGGTGAACGTAAAACAGCAAATAAGCCAAAGTCCTTATGTGCTCCTGCTGAAGCCTGTGGAATTTTTTCATTTATCTCAGTAGGAAAACAAGTCAGACCATTACATCCTGATGCTCATGAAAGACATTGTTGCCTCTATTCTCATACTGTTTTCAAATGTCACATGCTTAAGAACGTGTATGTTTCAGAGTAGAACTGGATTTACATGCTGTGCAGAACAGGGCAAAAATATGGACAGCTTTTAAAACTTCCACTTTTCATGTATTTGTATCTCAAGACTCTGCCAAGCTGTAAATTCCATTTCATTTATGAAGGCAAATAATGTTTGTTTCAGCCACATTTCTCTTTAAGTTTCTAGCTGTATCAAACCTGGAAAAAATACAAAGGCAGTGGTCTGCAAGTACAGACTTTAGCATTCTTTTTTTATGGGAGACAGATCTGGAGGCAAGCCCTACACCCTGGACAGTGTCTCTTATCATTAGCAGAAATCTGCAAAGAAGTAAAAGTGGCAGGTTTCTGCTGCTCTGCAGAAATGCCAGAGAGAGGAGCACAGGTCTCCACAGCCAGGCAGCACACACCACTTGAAGCCTGCACCGTTCAAGTAATCTTTTGTGCAAAGGTTTTGCTTCTTATTTGTTTACACCCTTAAAACAAGTTTACTTTGACTCTTTGCATTGTGTCATCTTAGAATATCAATAAATAAGCCCTTGACTTCAGTGGCTGCTGAAGCACTCTTCCCAGAATTGTAGTTTCTGGAATAATCTAGGCTAATTACTTTGATATTGATTTTTTCCAAAACATGTATTTAAATTGCTCAGCTTTTATATAAGATATCTGTAAACATCTTTCTTTATTTTTAAAGGAATTAACAAACGTTTTCATTAACAGAGAAATGTAAATATTATGCTAAGTTCCTGAATATTGGTGAACAGGTAAGTTATGACTTCAAGCTTAAAAAATAAAATAAAAAAATTAAAAAAAAAAAATAAGATTAAAAGACTGGCAGCATCCTGGTGGCAAAAACAAAAAGGTCATCACTTCTTACTTCATTATGGGCACAGCAGCTACACTGAATTTACTTGCATATCTGGATTTTCATAATATTAATTGCATTTTATGAAGCTGGCAATATAACTTGATCTGACAACATAGAAAACTGTTTTCCACTTTTTGTTCAGCATTTCTGAAGAATTTGGATAATTGTGCAAAATTACTGAATTCCAGCTATAGAACATTTCCATAGTGAAAGAAAGAAATGTGGTATATACACATCCTATATGAAAACTAAAAACATTAACTGTAATTTTACAAGAATTTGGTATAACTTTTAAGAATGATCAATTCTAAATCAGGAAAATCATTTTAGGTAGTTGTTTTTAAAAACAGGATAACCTTACATTTATTTTCCTTTTATTTGTGGATTTTTAGAATGTTTAATTTAAAAAAAAGAGACAGTTGTTCAGACTCTGAGGAATGAAATTATTCCATGCTTAACAACTATACAAATGGATAGATTTTCAGAAATCTTTGTGTTTGGTTCATATTCAATTTTCACTAAGGAAAACTGTGATACTTGGGTAGAAATGGGAAAGTTACAGAGTCCATAAATTGGAAAGAGATACAGTGAATTGCTTTGGTTACAACCAAGTGGGATGGTCTTAAAAATGTCAGAATGAAAATCCAAGATACTTGAGAAATACTTAACTGAGGTGTTTCTGTTTGGTTGGTTGGTTAGTTGGTTTTGTGTTTTTGTTTTTTTTTTTTTTTTTTTTTGTTTGTTTGTTTTTGTTTTTGTTTTTGTTTTTGTTTTTGTTTTTGTTTTTCATAATTTCTTTGACTGTGATTTAATCTTGTTGCCTAGAATATGAATAACCCTAATAACAGGTTCTTAGAAGTGATGGCATAACCATCCCTGTAAATGTCCTTGTACTAGAAATATTCAGATGTGCAAGCTGCATGAGTCTTTTCCTGTCTGCACAGACATGACATGTCATTCTCTGGGAGAAGTTTGCATGTCTGTCTGTACCCTGTGTTCCTTCCCCTGACACCACTCTTACTTCTTCAAGCTTTCCATGTAACATGGAGGGCACAAGTACACTTTTCTGATCAAGAGTTTGTGATCACAGCACTTGTACTAACACTTCATTTTTTTCAAGTGATAAGTGAAAAATGTACTGCCAGATAAAGATATGCAATAAAATCACCATGGATTTCCATAGGACAAAAAAAAAAAATAAATCTCTATGGAACTCTGTAGACGCTGTGACAATATTACATCCTCCTTGACTTTGTTTTTTTGAGAACAGAAGTAGCTACCTTCTGGATCATTCCTCTGAGTGTGTGTAATTGAAGCTGCAGGGAAGGCTGAAATGGTAAGTAGATGTAAGTAAATGTTGTTACCCTCTTTTTACAAATGAAACAACAAAGCGTTCAATACAACTAAACCAAATTGGTTGTAGAGATGCATTAGAAAACAGGAATTCATTGTCCTGTGCTAGGTAAAATTGCATCAAGGATAGCACTTTGCGGAGTAATCAGCCAATGCTTTCTGATGGCTTTCCACGAAATACATCACAAGGACAGCAGTTTGTGAGCACAAGGTCTGCTGTATGGCCAGCCTGATGCAATGGAGCTGAAGAAGGAATTCATTAGGAGCTTCTCATCTAGGCCTTTTATTTTTTATTTTTTTTTTAACAATACCCGTGGTAGTAATCTGTTTGCAGTTCCATATAGTTAGTAGTGAATTTTATTATGTTTTCCTAAAAATATAAATATCAACGAGAAAGGTTTTTGTAGCTCTTATACTTTAGTTTGCCATTCTACAAAAACACACCTCAGGGGAGTTTCAACCCTATGTCGACACTTGCATGACTCTGTTCACGTGGGCTTTCTGTCTGATTTCTGCAGTCACATATGCTCAACTGTCAGCAAGACAGAGACCACAGTTGATCCAGTGGTAGAGTTCAAGTGTGGGAAGCTCATTTTTCATTTAAGTAATGACTTGGTTGCTAAATTGAAACTTTCAGCTGCTGCTATTTTTCTTGATTTCAATAGCTGTTACCTTGAATGAAGAGGAGAAAAGTGTTTTTAGAAGCTGTTTATTTACATAATGCAAATAGTGGGGAAGGTGCAGCATCGGTGTACAATTACAGATAAAAAATTCTTCCTATCTTATTCAGAAATGTAAGGGCAGGATGTTTGTGCAGGTGGGGATACTGATTTAAAGCAAACAAAAGTGGTGAAAATCCTTTACTTTCTGTAAAAAGAGGTGCTTTGGTTTCTCTTGTGAATATTTTATTCACTGTTATACATGAAGCTCCATTCCATTTGTGTAAACTGAAAAAAAACATAAAAATAAAAAGGTAATTTTACCATACAGATGAATTGACCTGCTTAGTAGTTCTCATGTGCAAAATTCCGCAACTCCCTCACCCCCTTTTTTTTTTTTTTTTTTTTCTCAGTAGAGAGAAATAAGGAGGAGTTTCTGGCAGGGTCTCTATGTAGTCAAGAACATGCTTGATTTCAAGAAGAATTTTTGCATAGGGAATAAACATAGGGCTTGCAATCTTATTAATATCCATGGGTGGTGCTCTGGTTGTGGACACATGCTTCATTGCTGCTGCATGAAAAGTTACCTTCCCAAGCTCTGCTCTGATGAAGGGTGTGCCTCTGGCTTCAGCATCATCATATGAGTGTTTGTATACCTACCCTGAGGAATGCACTGTAAAATCACACCCCTAGTAATTTATTTAGCAGACATAGTGCATCTTTGTCACTCAGAAAGAGTTTCTAATGGCTTTTTTACCCTCTTCATTCAAAAACAGTGGTATTCAGAATACAGAAGGGAATTGGTAGCAGCTGTAACTTTTCATATTTGCTGACACCAAGGTCATATTGTTGTTTAATGTAAAATGTAAATGAATTACTTCTCTCCTCCTACTTGAGATCCTTTAATTCCTCCTTAATATTTTAAAGTCTATGGTATCTGTTTCTTCTAAATGTTTGCTCTATGTGAGTTAAGAAACAGATAGTCCAATATGAACTATTGCTTTTAGGACATTGCTCCATTTTTTTCTTTTGGTAGTAGCTGCGCTCTTTCAAAGGAGGCTGAATACAAAACAGCAAAGCAGAATCTGTGGAGATGATACCAATTCTACACTTAATTCTGCTCTGTTGCCAGGTGGTAAGTGAATTTTTACTTTCAGCACAACTTTAAAATAACAAAAACTCTAAAAAGAGAAATAGACTGACACAATACAGATAATTTACTATAAACACTCCAAGCTGGTGTATTTTCTCCTATGGGAGGAAAGACTGGTCTAAAGTAATTAAAGATCAAATAAATACAGTCTCCATATTATTGATGTTACAGATTAAAAAAATAATAATAATACTAATAATAAATAAACATATAGGCACATGGGAGTGAACTCATTGAACTGTAGGAGCAGACACCTGCACAAAAACATCCTGACTGACATGGTGTGGAAGGAATATACATCTTTTTAGACTTCTTATTCAGCTGATAATGTATGGTCAAACAATTTTTTTTTTTGTCTTGATATTGTGTTCTTGCATTATTACCTAATTTCCAGATCAGAATATCAAAAGCTCAATCTAAAAAAAAAAAAAAAAAAAAAAAAAAAAGATAAAGTTGCGCCTCTGGTTGGGATATCTGCTTGTGTATACATGGAAATACCATGGACAGAAGGGGTGGTGGGATGGGACACTAGATAGCAGACTGCGCCTGGATTTTAACATAGAAATTAATTAGAGCTACTTACTCCAATTACAAACAATCACCAAGAATATCTCTTAGCAGAATTTATCTCTGTTGCTACGTCTGCATTAGCAAGCAGTGAAGCAGGTGCAGATGTGTAGGATGAAACTGTCTGCACTGAAGGACCTGCGTCCACACTAAAGACATTTTAGGGATGGGCTCGTACTGGATTAGGTCCCAAGGACCAAACACTCATTAACAATCAGAGTGTATCTTCTGGTGTTGTTCAATCCCAAAGGAATCCAGCCTGTGCACTTTAACACTGCCCTGCACAGCAAGTGGTGACGGTCGGAAAATTCACTTTGAAACTGCACTCCTGCTGCAAACTAAAAAGCTACCTTAGATACCCCTGGGAATTCCAGGCACAAGATGAGATTGTCAGTTTGGCAGTTACACCAAGTGTTTTGTTTCTGTTTTGCTAAGGATGTGTGTTCACTGAGGGCCAACAAACCAGATGAACTGAGATGGGCTCCTCCCTTCTGTGCCACTCTTTTGTGGGGCTGTGCAGTCTATCACCTGCATCACCAGTCAAAGACTCAGAATTCATTTTTTAAGAAGCTATTGCGTATGTTCTAGATATAAATCACACTCAATTCTTTGTTTCTGTAATGCAATATGCATTTATTTATCATTGTAAAATATAGATGAGAACTGGAGTAGTAGATAACCACAAGCAGATCACCCTGCAACAAAAATCTGCTGCAGCACTGCCCCCTAATTCACCAGTTTGTGTAGGAAAAGGATGTAGCCAGAGTGACTGTCACTGATCAAATACCAGCTGTAAGCAGAGAGGGAATTAAGTCAAAGTCTCTCCCCAGCCCCTTTGTATGTGGAAATCTCCTGTCAGGGTTTCAGCATTGGCATCTCTTGACTTTGTTGAATGTTTGGTAACCAGGGAAGGATGGGCCTGACATCCACTTGAATCAGTTTTCCTAAATTTTAGATCCTTTTTTTTCCAAAAAAAGGCTGACAGAAAATAAGGATTTCTGGTCAGGATTACTGGAACAACTCTGAAACACCAGCTCTGTCTAGGATCTGTCCCTCAAAGCTTTTTCCCCAATGGGGATTTAAGTGGATTGCTAAGTATTTGACAGATCTCAGTATCAAGATCAATACTGTATTAGAAGACAAAGCTAAGCATAACCGGGGGAAAATAATTAACAAAATTAAGGAGGGTTTTGCTCTATGGGGAACTATTAAAGTTATCTTTATGGGGTCATGTAAATGTAATAAAGATTCTGTCTGCACCACAATTTAATTCTATATCAGAAATGGTCCCTGTAGATATACCAAAAGATTATTTTACTAAAATTGAATGTGTATCCTCTTCTGGAATAAAGGAAAGGGAAAAAAATCTTAAAAGTAGAAAGTTGTGAATTTTACACAACACAGATCTAAAGCTGATTTGAATCATCTCTAGCAATGGTATTTTGTTGATTCAGATACCACAGTTCATCCAAACAGATATTGTACTATGTGAGAAAAGGTGAATATAATGTATATAACCGTGCTCTAGGATGGCTCTAGGATGGTATACTTACTCTCCATGACAGAATTTAATCAAGGTTGTTTTTGTTGTTGTTCTGTTTTTGTTTTTTTTTTTTTGTTTGTTTGTTTGTTTGTTTGCTTCTGCTTTAAGAATACATAAATATGGTAGAAAACTATGTGTTAGAAAAATATCAAAGAAAACTTATATCTTTGTAAGTATTTGGGTTAATTCTACTTCAAAAACCAGAATGCAGACATCATTTTGATTTAACTTGTTACAGAAAAGAATTCAGGCTGTAGAGAGTTGTGTTTTAATATATCTTTTAGAGATGTGTGCAGCAAACCTGAATTGTTCATTACTGATTTAAATTTTTCTAACTAAATGCTAGCATGCATGTCTCTGAGGATCTGTTGTTCTTTTTTGCCTCTTCCCTTTCATTAGCGCTTTTCCAATTATACTAAAAACAACTTAATCAGATCAGAAGTTCTCTTAAAACAATGTCAGTTCTTTTCTTAACTCACTTAAAAACAAGGCTAACGTGAGATAACATCAGACTGCATTCATTTTGCTTTGTTAACACCATGTGGATGGTGACCTTCATCTCATATCACAGGACCTCAGTAGATGAAACTGCATCCATCTCATATCTGAGGTTTGAATACTGGTGTGAAGACGATGGCTTTGACTAAACTAGGAGACCTGGGGACATTTTGTGGGTTTATGCCTTGACTGTATCATAAATCTGTGTCACAATTGTCTCCTGTGCTGTCTTTAGAAGGAAGCATGTGGTGGAAATCCAGAGAGAGTAGAGCATCCTGGAGCGTGCTTTCTTGCATCTGTTGGGTCTCTCTTGCTTGGCCTATGATTCCTGGATGTTTTTTAATCCATTTTGAGAAGAATGTTCTTTGTCACTTCATCGTAATAATCCAACCTCAGTGTCAGGCCAGTATAAATTGTCACATTAGGCTTTTTGGCCTGATTTCATAATTTTCTTCTGTGGGATCAATCCCCACTGGCATAAAAAGCATCCTTACTTGAATAAAAATGTAAAGATTTGGATCCATAGTTTATATAGTGAATTGGTGTTGCACTAAATACTTGTACTTATCAAGTACACATAATAAATCATGATTAAATCTCTTTTTAGTGACTTTTCTTCACAACTGAAAGTGCTCAGCTATCACAATTTGTCCTCTCTTCCCAAAATTAGCACTAAACTGGTCCTCCTTTCCCATGTTTCAGATACTTGTCACTTCGACTAGGAGACTAGCACTGCAATTAATTATCGTCATTAATATCAGGCTAGGCCAGGATCCCCTCTTCATAGTGGCATCTACTTTAGGAGATGTGAACAGGAAGAAATTGTGGGCTCATGTGTCCCACATGAGAGTCATTCATAGCTTACCTAAGTATCTGGAGATTAGCTTGAACCTCAGAAATCAATCTCTATGTCTCTTCCAAAAGTCATCCCTTGGCATTGATACATAACATTTATTTTTTCCCAGCAGTGACTCAACTCTTTCTCTGACTAGTGCTGTTCTAGCTTCCACTGATATCTTGTGAGCTTGACTGTTCAGCTAATTACCAGGAGAAAATAAATTTTCTTTCACCATTTTGACACTGCTGCCTTCTAGTTTCACTGTCCTGTAGCACTTGTATTGTAAAACTGGAAGAAAAGTGTCTTACATATGCTATTTTCATTTTAAATGTGTTTTTTTTTTTTTTTTTAATTTTTTTATTTTTATCGCATCCTCTCTTATTGGTGCCCTTTCTTTCATGGAAAACTAGCCCAAATCCCTTGAGTGTTTCTCTGCTGTGATGTTTCCCCTGCCTGTAACTATCTGCATTCCCTTCCAATCCTTTTCATCCTCCAGCTCTTCTGGGACATTCCGATACTTTATTTTGAACCCATACACAACCTCAAGCTTAAGTTTAATCTACCTCACCTTTCCATTATTTGGAAGTAAGATTGTGCTTTGGTGAGGGCACGCAGTGAGATTCAGCTGCAGTCCACAACTACCTTCAGTGCCGTGAATGCAAAGTTATCAGCCTGGCCCGCCACCACCCATCCCAGCACAGTGATGTTACCTGGTAGGTACTGGGAAGACAAATTAGTTTTCTGTACCAGTCTTCAGTACCATAGGTGCAGACAATACTAATAGGCTGTCTGAAAATGAGTTGCCCTTCTAACGTGACAGATACCGCAATACGGATCCTACATCCACAGCTATGTGAAGCTCAGCAGGGAGCACACTGAACTGTCTTGCGCTCTTTTGCTTGGTACAAGCTAATTTTGCTAACATTTCTTTTAGATTCAGTGACCAGAACTGAGCACAGTATTCCAGAGGAGGTGAAGTCTTTATAATGCCGTAAAATAAGATGACATTTTATTTTCTGCCTTATTATCATCCAGTTTCAGATACAC
Organism: Aythya ferina; assembly: GCF_964211825.1. NCBI lineage: Eukaryota > Metazoa > Chordata > Aves > Anseriformes > Anatidae > Aythya > Aythya ferina. Next base: position 25,191,199 of record NC_140299.1, read on the forward strand.
CCAAACATCTTGCATGCTTTTGTTGAGCACAGCCATTTTTGAGCTTAGAACTTCACTGAGCTATACACAAGGATGCTTCCTCCTTACATTTTTATGTTTTATTTCATCAACATGAAATAAAAACTTGAAATAAAACTTATTTCATCAACATGAAATAAAAACTTGAAATAAAACTTGCTTATTCAGCCAGTTTTGCCAGGTCATTTTGAGATTTTTGTAGTATTTTTGAGACTCATGTTTCTGAACAGCTGTCACAGAAAATTTGTGTGAATAATTTATTCATTAGTAAGTCTGTGTTTAATCAAACTGAGGCACTCAGAGACTTTGGGACTAAACTGGGATTTTGGAGAACTGTGAATAAACTTAGCGAAAACATTTTCTTTTCTCCTCAACACAACTAAATGAAAAGAAGTTGTAGAAAAATTATCTCAGAGTTGCTGTTCTGGGAATCACAGCAATGTGGGATCTTGTTGACTGTCTGTTTTCTGAATGACTATTTGGGACAAACATTATTGTGAACAACAACGTTTTTAGTATCTTAAGTGAGCTTCAGCTGGATCAATCGTCACTGAACCTGCTGTGGTCTCAGTGTGTGTACAAAGTATTGAGGCTTTCTTTGCTGTTTATTTCTGTCCTTGCCAAACTGTTGAGCTTGCTTCCAGAGCTCAGAACTGTTTTTTGCAATGTTCTCCCCATTGGTTGGCTGCTTTTTACTCTCTAATATTCAGTTACAAAATGGTGGGCTCTTGGGTAGCTAGCTATTCTTTATAGCTTCCTACTCACCTATGAACTGAAATGCCACGAAAAAGTGAATGAGGGTTTGGAAAGGCAACTTAGGACATTACAGCTCCATTGGATCATCACGAGTCTAGTTTACCCAACATGTTGACACATATGTTTGGTCACCTCTTTCCATCCTTTGCCTTATACTCAGGATTTGAGGTGCTAATTTATTTTCTGGACTGTTTGCATGGTCATTAATATTTTTGTAAGTTGTTTGGTAAAAGCAAAAACAAACAAAAAACTTAAAACACAATCCTGTAGCATTTAGCTCCCTTTGTATGACTGTAAATAGCAACACAAGTTCTTGAGCAGTAATAAAATATGTTGTTTATGCCCAAATCCCATTCTTTTCAGTTAGTTTGTGAATTTCCTCATTTGCAAACATCCATGCTAAAATCAGTCACCTGGCTGTAATCTGAGGAGTTAGAGCTGTGCAGACTTCTGAGTATGTAGACAAAACTCCAACTCATGAAAGAAAGCCACACTCTGAAAAATCCCCCTAGTCTGCAGTGATGCAGTTTTGGGACACAGTAACACAAGAAATATAAATGATACTGGAGTCTTCCATTCCAGACACTCTGTCTCCCTAATGATACATCAGAGTATTTTCATCTAACCTCTCCTGCTAAATCATTGGTAGTATTGGCTAGATATTGATGATAAATGTATCATATTGATAGCTAAATATTGGTAGCTAAATGTATCATAATGCATCATTGTAACATCTCCAATACCTGCTGATAAATGGCTTCAATCTCTTGCTACAACAGCAATTTATGAAAGAATATCATATAAACTTCAAGATAAACTCCCACAATTTGAAGAGATTGCCTCTTTTTACACTTTATAAATAGAAGCAAAGATTGTACATCTCCTCCAATATATGTGTTGAAATGGTCTAGTCTGATTCCCAAAAGGACAAGTATAGGGCTCAAAAGGGAGCTCTTTGCTGGTCTAAATTGTCATAACTCCAGGAGAGCTACAGCAATTTACTCCAGATAAGGATCTGTCCCTTAGAGCCTGCCTGCTCTCAAGCTTTGCCACAGTGTTGGTTTTTTTTTTTTTCTTTATTTCTTTTTTTTTTTTTTTTTTTTTTTTCTCTCCTTCTGCAAGGAATCCTCACTCAAAGAGAGCTAGCTGCTTTGGGATCCCCAACACAAAGCAAATTCTTTAAAATAAATTATCTTAGTGAATCTGTGGTAGGTACTTCTCCTCTTTCCAGTTCTTTTCAAATAACATATTAGTTTCTCATCATAAAAGGTCTTAATATAACCATCCCGTGAAATGAAGCTTTTCTGAGCCAGGTGGATATCAGCAAGATTCTGCTCTTGGCTTAACTCTACTAGTCAATACCTTGTGCTGTGCAGGTGGAGGAGTAAAGGATTCCAAATAAAGAAAATGTTGTAAAAATCTTTTTGAAACATTTCAATAGCCATTTTTCATGAAACTCAAGTGGAAGATACAAAACAGGTGACAGTGAGGTACATAGTTTATATCATTGCTCACATTTCCACCTCTGAGTAGTTCATTTATCCCAAAGTTGTACTTGTAAAACCTTTATGTACCACCATCATTTATTTCTGGTATGGAATAAATGTACACATGCATTTCATCTAATCAAGACAGTGTACAGACAGGAACTAGCTGACAAAGCATACCTCATGATCTTTTAATGTAGCTCTTCTCTTTCCAATATTCCCTTCAAATGTCATCTCCTCTTGTCTTCTGTCAAACTGCTGTAAGCATGAAAATAATAAATAATACATGCTTTGTATTCCAGCAACTTTATACAAGTGCTCTTAACATATAAGCTCTCCGGTGAGACAAGGAAGAGAAAATTTGAGTTGTAGCTCTCTTATCTTAAAATGAGTGCGAAACCATTATGTTCCATTTGCACCACATCCTGCAGCCAGTGCCTGGGAGCCGAGGGAGGGAAAATCATCCCTTGGTATAGACAGCCCTGATGTATCGACAGTTACACTGGCTCCTGAAGCACAGACACCCTACCAGTCCCCAGGGAAGCCCCCAGCAAGTACAGGTCCGTGTGTTTCCCTGGCCCACCTGATCTCACATCCCAGCATGGCCATGGTGATGTGGATGAACTCCACTGAGCACTATGACAGTCCAGGTACCCTCAGAAATGTGGCTGAGCATTTCTGGATTCTCATGCCACTACGTGTAGGGTGACACCCAACCAAATGAAAATGAGAATTAATGGAAGGTGCTAAGGATGAGTAGCTGGTTGCTAGCCAGGCCAGTGAGGACAGCTTTAATGTCCCTCTCACTCTTCTGTCAACACAAAGAGGAAGGCAAAAGGGAATCTTGCTTGCCCCATGGGCTCTTCTGCACAGAAGAAACGGGCATCAGTGGAGCACTGGGGCAGAGGGGGATGAACAAGGGCTTTATAACACTAATAAACCAATTTGGGGAATCCAGGAGTCAACCACTGGTTCTAATTAGATGGTTTAGGGTAAATAATCACTCATGCACTTATACATAAAAAGTGAGCTTGCACAGAGGAGATACAGCCAAGCAAACCCAGCTGTGTTCAGCTCTATGTTCGTATAGAAAACCTGAGCACATTTCTCAACTCTCAAACAAGGCAGGTCCCTAAGTGCACCTGTTGTTGGTTTGGTTTAATTTTTTTCTTTTTTTTTTTTTTTTTTTCCCTCCCCTGCAGCTGCTCAGAAGACCAATAAATGATTAAGTAACACCATTATTGTAAAAGAAGCTGCACAGCACAAAGCTGTATTTACTGGAATGATGTCACATTATTGTTTCCATTCCATTAAATGTTTACTTTAGGCCTTTTATAATCCTTAGAGATATAAAGGTTATTCTTCTAGCCTCAAAGAAATGCAGTAGGAGGCAATTTTCAGAGTGACACAAAAAAGTTATGCACACAAGTTTCATTATACATGCACTCAACTAAGAAATTTTCACTCACCCCACCTCTCCCAGCTTTCCCAGCAAGACACAGCAAAATGTAGAAAACTATGAGATAAAATGTTTTGGTCTGAGTGTCAGTGAAAAGAAGATGTTATTTTTCATCAAATTATTCTGAATTATGATTTGATCTAGTACATTTTATGCACATTTTAAACATTTAAGGCTTTTGTAGATCTTAGGGTTAATATCTATGAGCTGTATCTTGTATATACCCTTCTAAACTTGATGGTCTGGGATTTGGGCTCTGTCTTTCCCCTCTGTAACACTTAATTTGCTGGACAGACATAGAGGAGGAATGTGGTGAAGGTTCTGAAAACTTCTGAATTAAACCCAGGCACTAAAAGGGCCCAGCTCTCACATGGGTAGAGTTACATAGAACTGAAAAGGCTCTGAAAATTATAGGTTACTGCCGGCAAACATTACCTATGATATACTGGCAACAGAGCTGAGGGTACTCATAAACTCGGAGAGCAGGTCACTTACGCCTTGTTACATTTGCATTGATTAAGGTACACAGATCTGGGAGAACAAACAGGAGAACAAGATGCATCATTTCTTGTGGTGCTGGAAAAAACAGATTTAAGAAACTGCGGCTGTGTTTCACAGGGCCATGCCTTACAGATCCATATTAGTCTTTACCTGTTCATAGTAATTTAAGCTTCCAATTTTAATCACGATTAAAATCAGTGAGAAGGAAACCTTGATTTAAATAGACGATATTATTTTTGCTTTGAATTTGTACTCAGTAATTATCTTCATTCTCGTTGACAGGCATGATGATTAACACAAGCTGATTTGCAACTGTATTTGCAATGTATATTTGATACATTTCAATATCTTATATTCTAGCATAGAAATATACACAGTGAAAGAGTGAGAATTATTGCAATTTGTTCAGATGCTTATGTTTTATGTTCATACTATCTCAGAAAATAGCAAAATTTTCTTTACTAAATGATAATTTTATTTGGGGTTTGTCTCAAAATGCATTGGGGTAGAAACAAAAAAAAAAAAAAACTTAAATTTATAGAACTAGGTTAATTAATTACATTTAACTAAAACATGTGGCATCACTTTTTTCCTCATAAAAAGGAAATGTATTTAAAACTAGCCAGATTATTAAATGAATGAAGTGGATATGTTATTTAGTGAAATGAGAGATAATTTCCCTTCTCCAGGAGCTAACAGTCAGATATCTACCATGCAGATAAATGGCTAGTGAGATTATCAGAAGTACTTCTACGTCTTACTGCCTCACTCCCACTGAAGTCAGTAGAAGTTAGGCATTTAATATGTAGGAAGGATTTTAAAACTCTCACTGGTCATCTGCCTCCATCTCCAGGCATCAAAATATCTTGGAAAAGCTGACCCATCACCACTGGGGTTTTATCAGTCCTATCTTTTTTTTTTTTAATTATTATTTTTATTTTTATTAATATACTGGAAGAGAAAACAGTCCTGCATTTTCACCTTTCAACTGATTTCTGAATTTTGCATGAGCAATACAAATTAAAAGACAAAATCATTTGCTGCATCTGCTAGTTCAGATAAAACCAACATCAAAAACAAATGAGGATTTTGTAAAATAAAACACTTGAAAAGTGCAAAAACTAATAGCTTTACAGTAAAGGCAGAAAAAAAATAATAAACGTCTGGGTTTGAAGGCATATTTTAATACAGTCCATGGTGACCTTAACATTTTTTGCACTAATTCCTCAGGTATATTTATTTGAGACATTGAGAAGTATCTTCTGATAGAGTGAAATAAATGCTGAAAAAATCTAAGCTTTAGTAAAGTTTATCAGTATTTTAAATCCAATTCCACTGTTCCATTTTTAGGGCACTTAATGTGACTTCTTGTCTCTTTTTGTTTGATTTTAAATTAAATATATATATCTATGTATAATCTAACTTCTTCTGAACATGTCTAGGAGTCCCCAGCATTCACACCAGGTTCCTGGGCTGCCAGTACAGCCCAGCTAGAAACCAAACAGAGCACTGCTGAAAGTACCAGTGGGAAAAGCACACCTACCATCTCACTTTGGCCTCTCAAGGTCTTCTCTGATTTACTTTCAGGTACTTCCTTCAACTCAGGATGCCTTGCCTGAACCCTCTAATGGATTTAAATGGCTGCATGTTTTCCTTAAAAGCTTAAATGCATTGGTACCCCTACTTTATCCAATAGGTCAGTGGTTCAAGCTTTCACCTCACTTGAATTCCCTCTCTGCCAAGGAAGCCCTCCTAAGACATTACCAATACAACCAGGTAAGTGGGGACTTTCTAAGACAGGAGCTCTCCCTAATCCACCTGCTGAGGTTTTATCATTTTGCATAGAAATACATTCCCACAGGGAGGTGGCTGTCCCTCTTCTCTCTCTCTGTCAGACACATGGAATTATTGTAGGAAACATACAACAACACAAAAAGGAGAAAAAAAAAAAAAAAAGACTGTTTTCCAGATACTTTCTGTTCTCCCACTGGGGTTGTTCTCTTATCAGGGAGAAGTGTACACTGACTACATTCTTCTAAACTCAGGGTACATTTTGTTAAGCTGTGCAGTAAAAACAACAGCAAACAGTCACTCCAGAGATGAACTAGTGACTGAAAGCATCCCTGGGATTTCCAGAGTAGTCACAGGTGTGTCATGGTGTGTATGTGTGTGACAAAGAAGTTCTCCATGGTCATTGTTGGAAACTTGGATGCCTACAAACTGTCAACGTCTCCAGAATTAAAAAAAGACTTGGACTGGGGGGCTCACCCTTTGAATTTAAGCGTTCAGTCTGGGATTCATCTCATGTAACCTCAGTCATTTATACATGACAAATCATCCAAACAGCTTTAGAAACCCAACATGAGCTGAACTCTAGAGATGTTTTTCTCTTCAGTGTAAATGAAGCCTAATAGGAACAGGCTAGACACCTAATCCTGATGCAGCTTAAATAAAGCAAGACGAGACCTGCTCCTAAAGTGTATTCAGGTATAGCTGTTATTTCAAGGTCATAGTTCCCTGATATGCTCATGTTTTCTCCTGGATAAGGAGTGATTGCTCCAGTATGTACTTTGAAAGCTTTATATATATCAAAACCAACAAATTATATTTCTGCAAACAGAAACATTTTCATTCCTCACTGAAGGCTAGAAATATGAAAATCTCATTAAGCTGGTTTAATCAGGCTAATTTTAGCAAAATCATCAGTGCAATAATAATTACGGTGTGATGTTTACTTGTAATTATTTCTAGCTTCTCCCACACCTCCATGTCCTTTGCATAAAAGAGAAGTAAACAGATTTCTATCTTGTCTTCCTTCCCCATAAGAAAATTTATAGTATAGGAGCAAGACTCCAATCTTAAGTTTTGTTCTGAATGAGTGGCCGAAAGTGTTGTGCAGGAATGTAAGGTAACAGGCAAAACACATAGATAATAATGAGGAAAAATTAAGGGAAAATGGTAAAGGAACATAGTGACTCAGTTTAGACAAGACTTTTAGTGAATTACTTACTGTTAAGATGTCTGGCCTAAATCCCTGCACAGATTTCACATGCTTATATCTGCCTTGAGCCTTTGCTTGCAGTTAAGCTAAAACATACCTTCCAGAAACCATATGATCTTCACTTACATGTCTTAAGCTCTCTCATCCATTAGTAGTTTTTCTGGTAGTTATTGTTCAGTATTAAAAAATTGTCCCCCTAATTCTACCCTAATTTTGACTAATTTGAGGTTCCTGTCATTGCATCCTACTGCTCACTCTTTATGCTGGGCTCTGAACTTGCTGCTGCCAGACATTGCTTCTCTAAGTAGATTATGGATTGACCAAATCTCTTATTTTCTTTGCTAACTAAGTATTCACAACCTCTTGTGTCTTTCTGTGTGCAGTATGTTCTTCATGTACTGTACCACTCTCGTAGATTTGTTGCAAGCTTTACAAGCTTTTTGTAAAGCATGGGCATGCAATTCCAGTTGGAGCCTCATATTGCTGGATACTAAGACTCTCACATAATGATGACCTGTCCTTGTATTCAAGGATGATATCTGCTCTCTGTGAGCCATGGCATTGTAGTTGAGCTCTTGTTCAGCTGGTCAGCCCTCACAACTCATCCGTTCTTTCCAGGTTTACTTGTTTCCAAGTCACAGAATCATGGTTTTTCACCCTGTAAGTCTGACCTAAGATCTTTTCTCTTAAACGTATGACCCTGATTTCTGTTGTGTTGAAATTACGCATCTTGAGTTAGTTTATTTTACCAAGCAATCCATATTGCTTTCAGAACTAATATGTTCTTATTACTTACAACGTCACCAACATTTGTGTCAGCCACAGGCTTTGCTAGCAATTATATTATATTTTCTCTCAGATCAATAAATAAATTGAACAGCTTAGGTCTGTTGAACAGATTCCTGCAAGAACTCACCAGAAATTGTCATATTATGACAATTGCCAATTCACAATACACCAATTTCCATACTATTTAATGTGTGCTAAAATAGTACTATATAGTGCTAGATTTTTTTATGACAATGTATTTTGATTTCATACCTGTTGCTTTACAGTGTCAAACTATATCATGACAGTGTGTTTATCTCTGTCAACAAGAACTGCTGCCCTATTAAAAGCATATATATTTGATGTCCCTTAGACCTTCTAAATACTTCTTGCTCTGATACCATGGTCTACAAAAACCATTTTCCTATTTAACTGACTCATGAGAGACTTTCTGAATATCATGTGTCATCATACAGGATATTAGCATCATTTGCCTTCCTGGTGCCAGTTACTTTAAAGTTCTCTGCTATTGTGTGCAAGTAACATGTTCCGGTCTGCTGAACATGGGCAAAGACTGTATCTTCAATGGAGAATATTATCCCTAGTGTTCATTATCTGTTAAGAATTGTGGTTCTCAGATGTGGCCAAAAAAGGAGGAATCCCTTTTGCTGGTATTTAAACTTTGCACTGAAGCATGTGATCAGTCAAACCCACACAGATGTCAGTCGATTTCCATAGGTTTCAGAATGTTTTGCTTTGTATCTTACGAGGAAAAGGATTCAAATAAAAATAAAGATAATGGTGGACCTTATCACACAGAAATAGAGCACACTTTGAAAAGCAATTACAAGACATATATAAAAAGGTCCTCAAAAATCCTGAAGCTTTCAATGAGAAGATAAATATATATATATATTAATAGATAAAATTTACCCCTCCCTTTTTTGTTTGTTTTCAAAGAGACCGATCATATGTAGCCTTATTCTGTGAGTTCTTTAAACTTCAGATTTGAATTTGATTTTTTTTTTAATTTGATTTTTCACTGGAGATTTTATTACAGTTATTGTCAAATCAATAATTCATTTTGTTTCATTCTGGTGATAACTACTTACACAAGAGTTTCATTCTAAAATATTCCTCAGCTAGAGACTCTCAGTTAAAATAGAAAAATTGTCCCATGGGCACGATAAAAAGAAAGTAACCAAAATAATGACAGTTAGTGACAGGTTCAAAACCAGAGCCCCTCTCTGTATTGTGAAATAAACACTTGTGAAGATTCTTGGTGTGTTTTACAGTCTTAATGGCTGTTAGGTCTCCCTTGATTGACCCCTAATAAAATCTAACTGGGGGTGACAGAAAAATATGTCCATCAACTTTGCTCATGCATTACCACATAAAAATTGACTGGAGTCATTGACTACAGGTAGCAATGAGCAAAACTACACAAGATAAATACTCTGGTTTGTGGATACTCATTCACTCCACTTTTGTCTGCCACCTTGATTTTTGGATTGGGCATTCATGGATAAAAGGTAGGTGATCTGAAAAAATCATGTATGTCTTTTAAAAGACAGTATCATGTTATGTTACTCCCTTCACAGAAATTTATGTTACATGGTGTTAGACCATGGGCTAAGCTTAATGTAACATGATGCATTAAAAACTGCACATCATGATTGTAATGTCTGCCAGAACAATGACTTGTTATATCACATATCTCTTCATTTGTAAGTAGGGAACCCATGGAAATCATTTGCAAAGGGATATATTCTCCTTTTGATGCATGCACATAAATCCCCCTTTCCCTCACTACTTCCAGCTCTTCACTTAATGGATGGTCTGAGCTAGGAAAAACTGCTAAAAAAAAAAAAAAAAAAAAAAAAAAAAAAAAAAAAAAGGAAGAAGAAGCCCTGAGTTAGCTAAAAGGTTTGAATTGTAGCTTAGCATTTATTATAGGCACAGTTAAACTCTCCTTAAAACTGTATAAGGGATATTTACTAACCTATGCTCTTAGTGTAAAATTTGAGGAATCACCATTGCTGCCTTCTCTACACAGGATAAATTGTACTGTCTACATCATTTTCCTCTAGATGAGTAGATTTCCTTCTTGTTTTATACCACCGTATCCCAATGGACGACTTCCCTTTCACATAAGTATAGATGAAAACAGAATCTGCCCTTGTGTTTGGTGAAGTCACAAAGGCAGAAACGAGAACAGACTTTGTCCCCAGTACTTTTCAACTTCCGACCAGTGAGTCATTTCTCCTTTACCTAATTTTCTAGTGTAATCAAACCTCTTCAGTAACAACACACTTACTTCCCTCTTGATTCACCATGTTTGATGGGTATGTTGCAGATGCGCCTATTTTTATCTTTGTCCCATGGCTACATGCCTATGGCTACATTATTAAATCTATAGCCCTTGCCTACATTTTTGGCACTGAACAGCTATGTAGGCATTTTAGATGTGTGGGGTTCATCATTCTCACCAGCGATGATCACCTGATAAAAAATTGGGTCGACAGATCTACACTGCAAGTACAATACTAATATTACACTGTATGTTCCAACCAGAGAAATTCATTCTTGTGCACTTCAAAATCTCTAGCTTTGTGCTGGCCAGCTGTACAGAGGTTAATTTTATCTACTGATTAATTCATTCTCCTCAAAAAATTGAGGAGACACTACTAACCTTTATTCAAAATCTAATCTTATTTATCCATTACCCATTAAGGAGGTGGAAGGAAATTCTCCTTCCCTGCACATACACACACAGAGAGCAATAAAAAACTTGAGTACTAAATAACTTCCAGATTGTGTTTTATCATAAATAAAAAAGAAATTATATTCATACTGCACAGATGGTTTTGATGGATAAATGAAATAGTATAAAAGCTGAGTCAGCTTTTACTTATTGAAGTAATGGTCTCAGTCCTCAGCTGAGGTGAACACACACAGCTATGGACAGTTTTTTTAGGCTGTCTAAACCAACCAGTAATGAACAATAAGATGGAACCTGTCACTAGGTATTAGTGGCTTTTAGAGGTGACTGTACCTCCTTCTGCAAGGTACACTCTGGCCTAAGCAATATAGGTGGAAATAGTGTAAGGCCTTTAATTTGAACAATATCAGCTGGTGAGTATACTGGCTCTGTAGTTCCAATGAACTAGTGGTACAATACAAAACAGCTCCGCTGCAACAGTAGAGCCAGTCCTGTTATTTTTAGTAACCCCACTACACAATCCAATGAAACATCATTAATTTGCATGACTTGCAAACTGATATGAAAAATATTCAACCAAAAACAAAACAAAACAAAATAAACCAACCAACCAAACAAACAAAAAGGCTGTATGCTTCCAAAGAGTGGTAGGATTGACAGTCTCTTTGCCACTTGAAAGGTACAGCAAGGCTCATAGTATTCATAATGGAGACTAATTCATTTGGAAATGTATCTGCAACTGACTAGGCTAGAAATTATTTCAAAGGAGTTCTAGAAAAAATAAAAGTAAAAAACATTTTGATTAAAAAGATGTTTCTGCCTTGGAGAGCGTTATACATGCTTTCCTGGATATCCAGATCTGATTCTTTGAAATAAAATCATTTTTAAGTGTTAGGATATGATTTCCAGGTACTAACACCAACACTTCCTAACCATAAAGTAGATCGTGCTTTAGAAATGTTTTACAATGTATTTGAGCATCTACCATTAGCACTCTTCATGTTATCATCCTATGTGCTTAAATATAAGCTCATACTCGGTATATTAACATTTGTTTGGTTATCTGAATTAAATTTAGGAAAACAAATGTATTTTACAGTTTAGTAGCTGAGTCTGAACAGTCTCTGTGAGGTGAGTTAGTGTTTCAAGGTTAAAAATGAAACACTTCCAGCACTTGAAATAAACGAGTTACTATTTTTAATACTTGTTTTTGTTTCTGCTTTTTCTCCCAACAGCTATTTGTTGTTCTTTGTTCTGCAACAACTATGTCAAATGTAGATGTGACATAGGAGGGAAGATTTCAGAAGAATAAATTCACATGTAGGCCCAATGTGGCAATGTAGCTAACATGTACTGGTTGGTATTTCCAGAGGGTGTGCAGCACAAGAGGACAGCCTCACTGCCTTGGAGGTGCTGGGAGAACACCTTCAGCCCAAGAATGACTTGCTGTAACTTTCCGAGGCTGGGTCAACAAGGTACAGGTTTCCATTGAAGGAAGAAAGTAGCCATGTGCTGTTCTTGACCTATCATAGAATCATAGAATATCCTGAGTTGGAAGGGACCCATAAGGATCATCAAGTCCAACTCCTGGCACCACACAGGTCTACCCAAAAACTCAGACCATATGACCAAGCACAGTCCAAACGCTTCTTAAACTCCGACAAGCTTGGTACCATGACTACATCCCTGGGGAGGCCATTCCAGTGTGCAACAACCCTCTCAGTGAAGAGCCTCTTCCTGATACCCAGCCTGAACCTCCTCTGTCACAGCTTGACACCATTTCCTTGGGTCCTGTCACTGGTGACTAAAGAGATCAGTGCCTGCCCCTCCACTCCCACTCATGAGGAAGCTGTAGACCTCAATGAGGTCTCCTCTCAGCCTCCTCTTTTCCAGGAGGAACAGGCCAAGTGATCTCAGCCACTTCTCATACATCTTCCCCTCCAGGCACTTCCCCAGCTTAGTAGCACCCCTAGTAGTCCTATTTTATTAGGCTTTGTGAAAGGACCTGCCAGAACACTGCTCTCCTTCCTCCTCCAGCTGCACAAGTGGCATCAGGTTCGTATAGAAAGAACACCTCTATAAGCCTCTGTCCAGATCACAGATATTCACAAGGTTTATTTAGGCTGCTGATTTGAAGGCCTATTTCTCCCCACAGAGACAGCAAAGAAACACGTGTTCCTCCAGAGGGCTGTTCAGGGCATTTAAGAGAGGTGGCTGCCATGTTCCATTGATCCCAGGAGACTGCCAGGCTGCTAACTTAAGGACCATCTGAGGCAGATGTTACAGCCATGATTCTCGGAGCACAGCGTTAGCCCCAACTAACACCACGGCTGAATTCAAACATGCAAGCATCAACCTGGAACAGCCAAGGCAATGTTGGATTTGGCCCAGCTTGTCAGCCTGTGGGTAGGTTTGCCAGGATCTATAGCACAGCTGTAGTTATCTTATTTATCATAGTTGCCTTATTTATTTGTTCAAACTGTTGATTTTTTTTTCCTATTAATTTAAATGCTCATACAGTGGAAGTTCTTGCAAACAATGACCTGTAGGATTATTATTTTATTTTATTTTATTTTATTTTATTTTATTTTATTTTATTTTATTTTATTTTATTTTATTTTATTTTATTTCATTTCATTTCATTTCCCAGAATTCACTCTTTACGTAGTTAGCATCAACTAACTAGCATGAAGGAAGAAAGGGCTTCCTTGAACCACCATTCACACACACTAGGACTGAAGCTACCAGTACTGATATTGCCTTTTCAGCTGTTTTAACAGTGGGAAAACTCCTTTTGGTGCTTGCTACACGCCACACGCCAACTTGTATTAAAGTTGGCGCAGAACCTGGCCTGGACTCCATCTTTCTGTGTGTGTATTCATGAAAAAATAAAAACAGGTGAGCTGTGCTGGGCATAGTATCAGAAGACACTGAGGACAAATCATTGAGGTAGTTATTATTTTTGTAAAGATGCCGTTAAAGCAGCCGTGTGCTTCGCGCCGCCCGCTCCCGCCCCTCAGCCGCCAGGCTCGGAGGCCTCGCGCCCGCGGGGCCCGCCATTGCCGGTCGCTATGGAGACGGCGCCATCCCGCCGGACGCCTCCACGGGCCGGGGGGTCGGGGGGGGATGGGAGAGGTTGAGGGGGGCTGCAAGGCTTGAGCGCGGAGCCCCGCCCCCCTGTCGCGGTGGTGCCGCCCAGGCCGGCGCCACGCGCGCGGTGCGCATGCGCGCGGCGGTGTTGCGCAGTGAGGGCGCCGCGCCGTCCTCGCCGTGGTCGCCGCCTCAGCGCCGCCGCCTCCGCGCCGTTGGGCCCCGGCTCGCGCCGCGCCCGCCATGGCCGACCCCCGCCTCAGGCAGATCAAGATCAAAGCCGGCGTCGTCAAGCGGTGAGTGCGCGGCTGGGCGCCGCCGCTGCCGCCATCCCCGTCCTCAGCCGTTGGGAGCCGTTGGTGGCCGTTGGGAGCCGTTGGGGGAGGCCCAGGGCGGTGCCGCCGAGCGTGGCGCGGTGCCGGGGGCCGCGGCTGGCGGTGCTTGTGCCTCGCCGCCGGGCCCGGGAGGAGGAGGCCTGCCCCTGCCCCTGCCCCTGCCCCTGCCCTGCCCCTGCCCCTGCCGCAGCCGGGCGGTTGTGGTGCGTGGGGGCCGTGCCGGGGCCCGAACCACCCCGGGGGCCCCCAGGGGTCGGGCTGCCCCGCCGGGGCTCACTTGCTGCGGGTCTCGAAACAAACGTGGGGTGGGGGGCTCGCGGTTGCATAGGTGACGCTGCCCGGTGGGTTGTAACACGAGCCTCGGTTTTGTCTGGTTGTAACGCGCTGAATGTGTGAATTCCTCGTGTTATGGCCATAAGCACGAGGCTCTGATGTGAAATGTTTAGACGCAGTGTGATTTTGTGAAGGCTGGAACCTACAAAGGCTGCACTGGCTCAAGCATAGGAAATAGCATGTGTGCTGGATCAGGATGTTAAATAGTCCGGTTTCATGCCGTCTGCTTTCTATTATGATTTACTAATTTATGTCAGTAAAAGCCTAAAAGCAATAAGGGCACAATTCCTCATATCTGATGAGGTTTGAAAGATTGGATCTTAGACTAAAAAAGTAAAATGGATAAAGGTTTATCATTTTTACTCTAGGTAACAATTTGGGTTTCTGGGCTCAAATTGGGGAGCAGTTCTTAAGTGCTGCTACAAGCAAGAAGTTGATTCTATGATTCTAATATCCTGTTTCTTTTCATTGTGTGTGGTGAGCAAATCATGAGCATGTGTTGTTTTTAAGCCAGGTAACTTTAGTGTGGTGTGACTGAGTGGCTTAGTGACTGCCTCTTGCTCTGGGTCCCTTTCATGACCTATGTTATGGTTACTGGCTTTGGTGGACAGCAACATGATAAATGGCATCTTTGCATTTGTAAGTTTCTGGTGTTTTATGTCTGTGCTCATAAGCAAAGTATTCTGAAGTGTGGCAAAACTAGATCTTTTTATTTATTTATTTATTTGTCTTTTGGTGTGTATTCTTTCTTCTAGTCAAAAGAATTTGTTGGTGTCTACTCTTACATTAGTAGTTTGTAGAAGTTTCTGTACTGGTTTATTGCAGCTGTTTCATAGTTTTGTGATAGTATCTAACAGTGTTGTAGTATCTAATACCGCTTAAGATGACCATTACTTCATACATCATCACAGAAGCTACCTGAAACACTTTCAGTTCATAGACTGGAAAACAGGGTAAGTCTACACCAGATGATGACCTATGTGGAGACCCCAGTCAGTCAGAGCTGTTGCAGGCCTGCCTGTATGTTCACATGTTGAATACTGTGTTGTATGGCTGTGTCTTCTTGGACCTGAAGACAGTTTAATGATTCCAACATGGTTGTGCAGTACAAGGAGCTGGCTCAGAGTCTGTCTGCCACTGACCTTAGTGCTTTTAGCTCTGAAATGAGCTTGCATGTTCTTAGTTTGAATTTCTCTGCTTCTGCAATTTCAGTGAGTCTGAGAGAGCTGAGAACAAGAGATTAGAACTTGGTATATTTCTTCACAATTGCATGTGAAGAACTTCTTTTTGTTTGTGTGGCTCTTCTGTTTATTCATGTCATGCTTGGAAGTCCAGGGGTGCTTATTTTGATACTGTGACAACCATGTGGCATCCAAGTTCCCAAGTAGGCTGCTAAAGTTCCCACTCAATATTAGTCCAGTTACAATGATGCTAACACAGTTCAAATAATACACAGTTAAAATTATATATACCCAAAGCTTCTACTTTGCTTCTAATAGTACCTTTTCCCTGATGGTATACTCTCCCTTTTATTGGCTGTCTGGGTCCAAAGGCTGTTGGCTCAATATGGTCGTGGGGAGGGCACAGATCTGAGGAAGTCATCAACGTCCCAGATCCTTTGCTGGGAGGAAAGTTATGTTGATGGTTTCTTATTTTTCTGAGTCAGATATATTAGTTTATTTTCATTGTTTTGTGCTCCACCTTTTATCTGATTCTACTGTATATGGTGCGTTCTATGTACATTGGATAATTGTTATCTTAAAACTGGTTGTACCCATCTCTCAGGGCTACATTCCTTTGATCGCTACTTGACTGTAGGTAAGTTGTTCATAGCAGTGGGACATTTCAGCATCTTCTTGTGACTGTGTTTTCAAAGGCTCTGCTATCATCCCATGTTCCTGCTCTTACTGGATTTGATCTTTTATGCTGCTTTTTAATTCAAAGTCAGAGACAACTCATTCTTCCTAAAATAATTTCTTTAAAAAATTCAATACAATAACGTCAATTTATGGGATTGTACAAAGTGAGCAAAAGCACAAACGGAGTAAGTATCACCCAGTCATAATAGTGGTTACAGTTAAACTGCTAAAAGAAGATTGTAGCCTGGCCAAGACAAGTCCAGACAAAGTGTGACTTATCCTGAGAGCTAATTTGTTAGCCAAGGCAAGTCCTGTGGCCTCTTACAAGGAATGGTAACACAATATTTAATAAGTTACAGCATAATTCCTGGGCTCTGTATAGGTGAGAAGTCCACTGAAGTGAAACAGTTGGCAATTGTGGTAGGAGAAGACTTAGTGTTGGACTGCAATTTAGGAATCTAAATCTGAACTGCAGTGTTACAGCGTCCTCCTCAGGGGGCCACACATCTGATTATTTCAGGGAGCTGATACATTGAAAAATAAGTTAGACTTACAAAATAAAAAAGTTTTTTTTAAAGATGAGGCCTAATTGGACCAGCTTGCCACACAACTGTGTACATGTCGGGGCTACTACAAAGGAAGTGACAATAGAAGTGCGTTTGACGGGGTTCATATTTGCTTTTGGAGAATGGCTGTGTAAATAAGCAAGTAAACTTATCTTGTGTTTTTTTGTGTGGTAACAATATGCAGAACTACTGTTACTCTGCGGTAGCTGGCCTGTGAGTAAAGGTAACTCCTTTTTTTAAAGGAGAAAAGGAACGCTATCTTACAGTCACTGTGGGGGAAATGGTAGGTCTTGGTAATTGTTGTGAAAGAATGGACAAGCTTAAAGTTAACTTTCTTGTTTCTTTCCTTGTAACCCCACAACTCTCTTAAAATCACTTTTTTTTTTTTTTTTTTAATGCTTAACATAGTGGTAATGTTTTATATCTTGTTAATGTAAAGCATCCTTAGATATTGTACATTTTTCACATGGATGTAGTTATAGCCCAAGCACATGGGATGTAAGGGATGTTGCCTAGGTATTGATGACAGTCGTAGCAGCAGCTCCCATGTCTGTCAGTTGCTCACAGATGCAAGAAGAGGCATGGCTCTGTCTCACTCCGCCCCTCCTTTTCAAACTAGAAGCCTTGTTCAGTACTCTGTATTGTAGCTGGTGTGCATGTGACCTGAGTCAACTTAGGAAAGTTAACATTTTCCATAGAAAATAATAGAGCAGTTATTTAGGTATTTACTCATAATATTTGAGAGGATTCACACAAAGGCTTAACATGCCAAAAGTGACTGACTTAAGGCTTCAATTAATTTTCCTTATTTTTTCTGAGAAGAACCTAGTCTGTAAAGCTGATTTTTTTTGAAGCAACCAATGCTCAGACTAGGAGAATAATAATAATAATAAAGATACGGGACAGGAACTGCTAGGATGTTCTGAACTTTCTTGACATTTCTTTTGTCTTTTTTAATCACCTGCTGTAGCCCACTCTATAATCTTTTAGCAGTTCCTTATCTCACCACTTTTTTTTGAGCTAAGAACAAAACAGCTGCTTAATGTGGGATTTTTTTAGCCGTGTATCATAGATTCTTCGTGTACCCCTCTTGAAATGTCTATTGTAGTTGTGGATAATTTACTCTGTGTTTCATATTTGTTGTGTATTGGTGAAAGGAACTTGAACTTGGAATGGGGCGAACTTTTTGCATTTTCTGACAAAATTGATAGCCAGGCTCTTGGTGATTCTATACCTTCATTAACCAGAATTCAGATAAGTAGATTTGATGAGCGTGAATAATAATACTTTTTCTATTTGTGTTTTATGTCCAAGAAAACACTACTTCTGTTTAGTCACTTTCAAAATCATCTTACTCTCAGTAAATCCAAGCTCAGAAAACCTGCCAGACAGTAAGTAGATTGATTTAAAAAAATATATTAAATATCTTATACTCAATTCACATTGGCAATGGTTCTAAAAACTACTGTGAACAAAGTAAGTTGGGGCATGTGAAAATAGCACTGACATTTGCCCATAGTTTCTGTCTGATTAAATGGAAGTGACACCAGTAGATTAGAATGAGACTAAGACAATTCACATTGCAATTGTGTTAGTTTAACTTTAACAATCTTTTAACACTCTTGTTTAAATGTGGCTGACATACCATAATTACGAATCTACAAGCCTTGATTATAGAATTTTACATCATGAACCTATGGGGAAAGTGTATTGATTTTCGTGAAGCAGCCCTTTTTAAAACCACCTTTCTAAAACTATGGAATCTTCCCAAGATTTTTTTTTTGCCTGTACCACTGGCAATGATTCTACTTTTTCTCTTTGTAAAATATTGTCATTGTAAATTACATTACCAAATAGCTCACACTGTCATCTTTTTTCTAAGTATGGAAAGTTCTGAAAGTTATTAAAAACAGTTGGTTTCTTTTAAATATAATTATAAACAATGAAAGTTAAATTGTATGGCTGCGTTTATGATACATTTTGTACAAGTGACATGAAATATTGCAGAGAATGCTTTTTTTTTTCCTGTATGGTGACTGTTGGTAATTCAAGCACAAAACTAGTTAATTTTCTTGATTACTCAAGAAATTTGCTATTTCTGGTGAAAAACACAAATAGTCTTCTGACCACCACATGAACTGTTGATCTTTTACTTGTTTCCCATTAGCCACAGGCATGAGTTGTTAATCTTATCATTAATATATTGAAAAGAAACTCAAGTCTCCTCTCTTTATACTCATTATAGTTAGAAGATTGTATGTAACAACTGCACGTTAGCTCAATAGAAAAGGCTGGGATACGGGTTTTGGGGAATGATCTGCAGAGCTGCTCAGCTATACTGAGTCAGCATGATAAAGCTATTTCATGTGTTTACACTGTACATCCAAGAGCACAGATGCAGGAGGGTGAATATGTTGCATGCGCTATTGGATACAGGCTGGCTCTGTATCCAAATTAAATAACCTTTCTCATAGTGCAGGAGCATTGTGCAGCTGCTGCCTAGGGCTGTGGCCAGTTCAATCGTGGAGTCATAACAGCACACCCTGTAAACTTGGGCTCAGAGCTAGACAAATTTCTTTGTTGGTCCAGAGCTACTTAGATGTGTCTGGAGTACCTCTTGTACTGCTCTTGACATCAGGATCCCATACAAAAAGTCTCGAGTTGGCCCTGCAATTGAAGGACACTACAGTTGTTTAGATTTATTAACTTAGTGTCTGTCCCACAGAAAGCCTTCTCTATATGAACTAACTGTGAAAATGCTGCGACTTCTTTTACACCATGTTGCAACTGCATTTACACAGTGCTGTCTAACATCTGTAATGTGCAAGGTTGGCAATCCAGGTGATTAATTTAAGGGTAATTGCAAGTTGACTCAATTCTCCAGAAACAAAGCTACTTGTTTGAAAGGGATCCTATTTTTCTGTGTTTTTAAATGCATGCTTTCTTTTAAACTTTGGGGCTATAGAACAGTATGAATGCAGAGTTTTTTCTTTTTTTTTTTTTTTTTTTTCTTTAAAAGCTGTGAGAAGAGCACAGCTTTTGTTTTTGTGTGTGTGTGTTAAAATTGTGTAGATTCTTAAAAATGTATCTTGATTTATTTTGTTTTTGAGTAGATACAAACACTGGTTCCCTTTTGGGGAAATTTAAATTAGTAATGTTCAGACCTTTAAAAGTTTCCCACCTTCACATTCCTTCCTCCATGCAATTACCTCTTTTGAAAAAAAAAAAAATACAAAAGCCTCCAGTGAAATAAGTCTCATAGTTTTGCCTTAGAGGGCAGAAAATAATAATTAACACAGAAACAGTCTCATGCATGTCCATGTTGACCATAGTAATCTGTTGATGTCATCTTAATTGGCAGAAATATGTGACACACTGTGTGTATCACCATAGGTGTCAGTAGTAATACTATGTTAAGGAGGAAATTATGTACATATGTATCTTAAATTTGGGTACCTATGCACAGGTGTGTCTTTCCAACCTTAAAAACTTTCATCAGTCTTTAAAATTTAGGGAAATGGTGTAGTAATAGTTGCTTTGCAAACCTTGTTTGATGACATTATGCATACTTCTAGTACTGTTGTCTTGTGTATGATTGTACATGTACATTTTCTTCGTGGGATTCTAACCCATGGCATGGAGCCATATATTCAACTATGTGGATAAAACAGCTACAAATAATAGTTTTGAGTGCTGAATTAGAATGTGGATGTATGGAAAAACAATTATATTAAATTTATGGTAGTGCTTTATATACAGAAGATGAATTACAGCTGCGTTAACAACTGTTATCCATCCGGGCTAGACTTTGAGTTAAATATTAGGAAGTTCTGTACATTGTACATGCGTAAATCTTATTTACGATAATGGGACCTATTATATTTTTATGTTTTCCTTAAACTGTACTCAACCTCTTTCCCAATCCGTCATGAACTGACTACAGACATAGTTTGACTTTAGTTCTGTTCAAGTTTGATCATCATTTCAACACTTCCACTTTGCTGTTCTACTTCTACTGGGGGGGGGGAGGGAGGCAGTTGACCCCACAGAAGCCTTGTTTCTTGTTCTCCCATCTCTGGAAGTGAAGTTCTCATGTTCCTTTAGATTTACAATTTTCGACCTGTATCCAATTCCCTTCTGTGCTGTTCTCTCAGAATTTTTGCTGCTTCAGAATCTATTTAGGCTTTAATGATAAACTTCTTGCTTCTCTCCAGCTCTCGTCTTCAGCCCATCAGAGATGCTCTTTCAGCATCTTTTCACTCCCCTTTCTCTTCTTTGACCCTAACCATACAAGTGGCTTCTTGCAGTATCATAGCACTGGCTGCTGGTGTTCAGTAATACTCATTTGAAGCAGAGTTTGTTAGCAGAGGAAAAGGGGAACTTCAGCTATTGCTATGACAATAATTTTTGGGGAAAAAATAAAACTTCATGAATGTACTGCAAGAGCAGGAAAATAACTGTTGAGAGGCAGGGCCAAAATGTGAAGCCCCAGAGAATCAGAGAGATCTAAAATTAAAAATTGTATATTGCATCTTATTTATTATTAAAAATATGCTATAAAATGTTAAAACCAAATCATTTTTAAGCTGAAAGAATTTTCTAACTTCAAAAATACCCTGTAACTGATTTTCACAGTCTTCTCAGTAGTAATCCATGACAAGTGCCAAGCCTGCAAAGTTAACCTGAAAATGTCCTTAGAAAATGTAGCTTAGTTTTGTGAGCCATATAGATACAGGAGGGGTTAAAAAAAACATGTATATACTTGTATGTTGTTATACCTCAATTTGACTCAAGAAGTTTTATCTTTTCTGGTTATTTTGTTGCTGTCAAGAAAATGAATATGTAAATAAGAGGTCTGGTCCAAATCCAAAAGCATTCAGTTACTGACAGCTGAGAAGATACAGCAGGTGGTGATACCTGACATACCTGTGTCAAGTACTGTATTTCTTGCCTCCTTTCTTCCTTGACTTTTCCACCTAGGCCCTGGTTTGTAATGTAGATGCGCTTACGAAGCCTCAGTGAAACCAGGCATGTGCGTATAACTAACAAACAAAACAAAATCAACAAACCATAAAGCCAGTTAGGCTATTATTGATTTCTAGGTTTGAAGTAAGTCAGCATAGATTATTTCATTATCTACTCAATACAATTTTGTCAGCTTTGAGTTTCCTGTATGCTTAGCATATATGTTAATACACTGTGGTTAACGTTAACATCAGTTTTGAAGAGATCATCATAGAATCATCACAGAATGGTTTGGGTTGGAAGGGACCGTAAAGGTCACCTAATTCCAATTCCCCTGCCATGGACAGGGACACCTTCCACCTGAACAGGTTGCTCAAAGCCCCATCCAGACTGACCTTGAACACCTCACGGGATGGGGCATCCACGGCTTCTCTAGGCAATCTGTTCCAGTGCCTCAGCACCCTCAGAGTAAAGAATTTCTTCCTTATATCTAATCTAAACCTACCCTCTTTTAGTTTAAATGCATTACTCCATGTCCGATCCCTGCATTCCCTGACAAAGAGTCCCTCCCCAGCTTTCCTGTAGGCCCCCTTTAGGTACTGGAAGGCTGCTCTAAGGTCTCCTCAGGGCCTTCTCTTCCCCAGGCTGAACAGCCCCAACTCCTTCAGCCTGTCCTTATATGAGAGGTGCTCCAGCCCCTTGATCATCCTCGTGTCCCTGATCTGGACATGTTCGAATACTTCCATGTCCTTGTTGTGCTGGAGGCCCCAGAGCTGAACACAACACTCCAAATGGGGTCTCACAAGAGCAGAGCAGAGGGGGAGAATCATCTCCCTCACCCTGCTGGCCATGCTGCTTTTGATGTAGCCCAGGATACGGTCAGCTTTCAGGGCTGCGAGCACACATGGCCAGCTCCTGTGGAGCTTCTCATCCACCAGGTCTTCCTCCTCAGGGCAGCTCTCAATCCATTCTCCGTCCAGCCTGTGCTTGGTTAGGTTTGCCTCAGCCCAGATGCAGGACCTTGCACGTGGCCTTGTTGAACCTCATGAGGTTCACACAGGCCCACCTCTCAAGCCTGCCCAGGTCCCTCTGGAAGGCATCCCTTCCCTCCAGCGTGTCCACTGCACCACACAGCTTGGTGTCATCAGCAAACTTGCTGAGGGTGCACTCAATCCCACTGTCCTTGTCACCAACTATGTTAAACATTTCTGGTCCATGTACTGACCTCTGGGGAACACCATTCATCGCTGTCTTCACGTGGACATAGAGCCATTGACCGCAACTCCTGAGTGGTACAGTCCAGCCAGTTCCTTACCTTGCATGCCGTTTCAATAGTGAAGCTATTCAATAACAAAAGTGGCACTCTAATCTTCAGAGCTCCACCGAGCTCACTCAGTCCAGCCAGGGAAGCACTTCTTGGGTGGATTTTTCTAATACGGGAGTATTGGAAATACTGAAGTCTGTGTCTGGTGGCATAAACACATAGGTACCATTCTAGCTCGTGCACAACCTCATTTGTTGGAGTGGGGAAAGCATACCAACAGTAGTAGTGTGTGCTCATGCTGTTCTTACACTGCTTGCAATTTTTACATTGAGCATCTATTATTACTTTGTGCCTATTACTGTGGCTCAGAAAGATGGAAATTTTGTCTTTCTAGTACAGATGTTTCTCCTGTTAGATGTAAGTTCTTAGAAAATATAAAGAAATTAAGGACAAGATTAAAAAAAAGCCTTCTGCCATCCTGTCTATTGCGCATACTTCTTTCATCTGTCAACCTTCAGATAAACTGTGTTCTCTTCCTGTGATCCACTGGTCAGTGTGGTAGCTCTGCTTGCTGCTGCTAGTGATGCTACTCCAGGAGATGACACTGGGACTGATGTATAAAGAACAGGGTAGGAACTTAAATACATTTGGGAAATGAGAAAGGAGAGGAATCTGTTGCTCTTTCAGTAGCAGCCAGAAGTTAGAACAGTCTAAACCACTTGCAAATCTGCATCCTAAATAGAGTAGGATGCAGTCTCTTGAGAAATCAGCGTCATCCTAAATTTGAAGGTCTAATTCTGGCCCCTGCCCCATCCACTTCTCTTGTCTCCCTGACATCAGTTTCAAATCTTTTGCTGAGCTTGTTCAGTTCGCTTAATGCAAGAGAAAAAATGTCAGCTTTTTTTCTTACTTTGTTAATTTCCTGGTTTGATGAACTGAATTTGGCTCATGGAGAGATTATTTGAGCATTAGTGCTGGCAGGGATGTATGCTGGGGCAGAGAGCAGACTGTGATGGTTTTACCCAGCTGGGCAGCTAACTCCACCACAGGTGCTCTCTCACCCCCCCACTCCCAAAGGGATGTGGTGAGAAAATACAACGAAAAGGGCTCAAGGTTTGAAATCACTCAACAATTATTGTCACGGGCAAAGCAGACTCAATATAGGGAGATTAATAGAAATTATTGCCTATTGCTAGCAGACTAGAACAGTGAGAAACTAAAAACACCCCCCAACCTCTCCCTTCATCAACCTTCTTCTACCTCCTACCCCTGAGCAGTGCAGTGGAACAGGGAATGGGAGCTGTGGTCAGTCCCTGACGCTTTGTCTCTACTGCTCCTTCATGGTCACATCCACCAGGAGCTCCTCCACCCATGGGGGGGCTGCAGCGTGGAGATCTGCTCCATGTGGGACCCATGGGCTGCAGGGGGACAGCCTGCTCCACCAGGGGCCTCTCCCTGCACAGCCCGCAGGGGAACTGCTGCTGCCTGCCTGCAGCACCTCCTGCCCTCCTGCTGCACTCACCTGGGGGGCTGCAGGGCTGCTTCGCTCATACTTTCTCACTCCTCTCTCCCAGCTGCTGTAGCACAGCAGTTTTTTCCCCCTTTCTTTCATCTGTTCTCCCAGAGGCCCAACCAGTGTCCCTCCCTGTCTCAGCTCTGGCCAGCAGCAGGTCCCTTTTGGAGCCGTCTGGAGCTGGCTCTGATCTGATATGGGGCAGCTGCTGGGCTCTGCTCACAGAGGCCACCCTGCTACCAAACCCTTGCCATGTAAACCTAATACACAGACCTCCCTTTAGCAGCAGCTTTTTGACAGTCTTGAACCATCTTGTGTTACTTTGCTCTTCCACTTAAGGAGTGGGGTGAAAGTGTGTAGAGGAAAATAGGTGAGGAAATAAATCATAATGGTATTGTCAGATAGAGAATTTTTTGTTTCCATCTATTTCAAGATTCACTCATGCTCTTTTAGCTCTTATGGTTTTAGTCTGTAGCTTTGAAGTAATAAAACCGTACGGTTTTTTTGTTTTGTTTTTGTTTTGTTTTGTTTTTAAATGCAGAACTAACAAATTGTGGAATTGATTGTTAAGTCCTGTGAAAATCAAATGTGGAAAGGATTTTAAAAGGGCAGCAGCCATGGCCAGGAGCTGACCTAGTGTGTAGTAAACATTGATGGTTTAGTTTTGTTCTTCATTGTTAAGAAGTCTTTAACTTGATTTTTGGAGGCAGGTATACCATAGGAAATGTCACTTTAATCTTGATTTGCTTCTTTATATGCTTTCCCTAATAGTTAACTACTGGCTGCCACTGGAGACAAGGTCCAGAATAATTGGATCTTATGTTTCTTCTTTTTCATTTTTGAAGGACTGGGAGAAGCTAATAAAACACAATTATTTTGTTTGGATTATCTCTTCTGTACATGTATTTCTGGGGGCATGGATTTCTGCTTCAGGGTCCATGAAAGACAAATAAGGAAAGCAAGCTTATTTTCAGTAGATTTTAGCTGGATATGTGGGAGTCTTCACTGAAAATTTAAGGCAGTCTGTAGCCTGAAAAGAGCTATTATAAATGGAGACTTGAAGTATCAGAATCAGCCAATATTAGATATGGTTTGACAACATTTACGTCTCTCATTTATTTCAAGAAATGCAAGGAGAGAATTTTTGGTCAGTAGACTTATTTTAAAAGGGAAAAAAATAAAGGAAAATTCCAGTAAGTGGTTGGTTCTTTGACTATATACCAGGTATCTGTAGCCTAAAGCTCTCACATACTTCCTTATGGCCTGTTGATTGTAAAGCTTGCCAAAACTTGCCAGAAATCAGAATAGGATGTTCAAAATGTTAAATACACATACAATTTCCTTCTTACAGATTTTTTTTAACATCTGATCCAACTGCAACGTATACTTAAATAGTGACAGTCTCTTTGGTATGACTTTTAAATAACTTCCTTTTTTATTGCAACTTTGTTAATTTCTTCAAATCTTTACAATATCTTAAAATGTGAGGCCTTATGTTGAAACTTTAGAATAAAGATTGAATTGTGAAGAAGCAGCTTTACAGCCAAAAGGCAGATGTTCCCAAAGAAAGAAAAAAAAATCAGGGGAAAGAGATCCAAGAAATCATTAAAGCAAAATTGCTTTTTTATTAGTATTATTCATGGCAGATAACGGTAGAGTAGAAATAAAAGGCATTTTGGTTAGATAAGTAATCATGTTTTGAACATGGCTGTATCCCTATGAGGGGAAAGTATGCAAGTGTTTTAAAGTGCTTATGCCATTGACAGAATAAGTCTGTCATGGCCTGAGGTTCTTACTTAGAAGTAGCATCAACCTCTATTTATGAGCAGTGGAAGTTCTTTCAGAAGATGTAGTCCAGGTTCAGTGGTTCTGGAAGAAAGCTTGGCAACTGTTTCTCACTTCAGTTGAAGATGAATGCTCAAGTATCTGTCTTCCCTATTTCTGGCTTACTATGTACATATACAGCTACATATATTGAAAATGTTCTGTAAAATTCACTGTTAAAGAATTGTGGAATGGTTTGGTTTGCTATGGAGTAAAGATTATTAATTTCTTGAGACACAGTAACTGGGGTGCAACTTCGCTCTTCAGGTTTAAGCAGTTTTCACAGAATTAACTACAATAATTTCTAGGTTACAGTTGAGGAACCGTGATGTTCATGGTAATGTTTTGAAGGTTGCAGTGTTGTTCTCTTCGATGAATAACTGGATGACTCATGTTCCTGTTACTGCTGGTCTCTTCTAAGGGGCACTAAAGTTTTCCCCTCACTACATGGCAGCTGACAAATACCAATTTTCTGAAAGTTCATTGCCAAAAAACTTACCTTCAGTTTATTCTACATGCATCTTTTCCTGTGCACAGACTGCCATTAGCTGTATGTTATGGGAAGCTAGGTTGGAGATATATGGCTTTAGTAAGTACATTTACATGTGGAAGAAACAGTGAATTCCCAGTGACATGAGTGCTAGAAAAAGTCATCCTGCTGACATCAGTGGCAGAAATGCTTTTCAATATAAATGTCTGTTATGAAAATATGAGTACCCTGGAAAAATCGGTAACGTATCAGGAAAAATGCACTGTGTTTAGTCTGTGTTTAAACTCATTGTGTTTAAAACAGACTGTAGTGTAAGCTCGGGGGGGGCAGGGGGGGAAGGTGGGATGTACTACTTTTTTTATAAAACAGACAATAACAATATGTAGTTTGTGCTTTCTTGTTGTTGTTGCTGTTCTTGTTTAGCATGGAAAATTTACTTTCTTTACGAAATTGTACAGTGCACTTCATTGGAAGCAATGTGAGATTGATATTGAAAACTCCTTGATTCATCTTGTACCTTTAATCTGTGGATTGTTTCATCACTGTCCAAACACATTTTAAGTTATAATATTAGGGATTTAGGTGGTATTTGAATCTCAAAATATATATAAATATCAAGCTACACAGAATTATATATGCTCAA
>NC_140299.1:25223792-25253792 GCF_964211825.1 Aythya ferina
CTAAATTAAATCTATGTATTTGGTACAAATGGCTTCCTGGCATTTAAAGAAAGAACTTACTACAGGAAATGTTTTTAAATAAGAACTTTTTAATAGCATTAACATCAACATCTCAATTACATGCAACAAATGGAAAGTTAAACTGGCCAATTCTGATTTTCGAATACTCTATAATGGAAACTATGGAAAACATGTCACTGAAAACAGTATCATATTTCAGGCTTAATGTTTTGAAAGCTGAATGCTTCAAGTTCTGCTTCTGAAATGTACTGTATGTACAAAAATACAAGTAAGTAGGTAAATACAGTATCTTAAGTATCCAGATATGAGAAAAGTGCGCAAAAAGGTTAAAAACTGTGACAGAATGTTCAGACCTTGTTCTTTTCCTTTTGGAAAAAGTAAACAAATAGTAGTGAATTTGAAAAATTAGTGTGCATAGAGGAAGGTGTGTGTGTGAAAATGTGGTATGAAAAGAAAACATGAACATTTTGCCCTTTATTTTAGCTTTAGAAAAAAATCAAAATGCAAGTTTTGCAACGTTCATTGCCTTTAGTTTCAATGGTATATACATTTTAATAACTGAGTAAACATAAAAGCTGTGTTTAATGATTTCTCTTTTCCCCTCCCCCTCAAGGGAATTTGCTGTTCTCATTCAAAAAAATCTCATAGGTTGATGGAAAATAACTCTTTTTGAACCTAAAAATAGAAAAGCAAATAATACTGTCTTGAATTAAATCAAGCAACCTTGATCAAACAATTAACTCAGCCTCTATTAAATCAATATTTGCTGATGCTAATACTGGAGCTACTTCCAGCAGTTGGAATTACAGCCACTGATTTGGTATCTTTATTACTAGTAATTAGGTTGCTGTCTTTCCCCAGTACTACTTTTCAAAGCTAGTACAGTACTTGGCTGACTTGTAGCAGCTGACCTAGGTGATACCTGTATTACACACTCGATGTGCTGCTGAAGGTTCTTTACAATGCTTGGAGGCCCTCTCTGGTGTTGTGATTCCACAGGCATTTAGGTTGTTCAGGGACACATTGCCACAGCCCAGCTTGGATCAATTTGTTGTAGAACACAGCTTCAAGCTACTTTGGCAAAACACTTTTTTATGATGTGAATGAACATCAGGGAGAATTCCTTCTGTTATAATATCAATGTATTCCACTTAGAATTTTTCTTAAGGTACCACTGCAGTGCTGCTTCTGTGGCAGCTTTAGTTCACAATGGGTTCTTGTCCTCCTGGTACTGTTCTGAACTGTCCATCCTTAGCAGCACTTCTAGTGGAGCACTTAACTGTGACAAATTAGGAATTAATTTGCTCTGATGTGCTAACGTGACCATGAAGCTCTCTACAAGACCTTTATTTATTCTCTTTTCATTTCCATAATACATTCTTTGCTTCCTGGATCTGATTATGTTCTTTTGGCTATTAAGTTCTCCTTAAACAGTCTTATCTAGTACAGGCTGATCAGATGATTGCTCTTGTTAGGCCAAGGACTTTCTTTGGCATGCTTTCAGGATTGCAGTAGCATCTCCATGTACATTTTGGTCTTGGGTTAGCTGATCATTATTCTGTCATTCTCCTAATACTGGAGGATGTTTTGATTCAAATTCCAGAATTATGTAATCCAATATATACCTAATGAACAGATGTACAAAATGGAAGATTTAAGAGCAAAGTCACAATAAGAACAAATAATTAAGCTTGATAATGGATTACTATGTAACTATTACTACAGGGCATGAGATTAGACCTTAATCTTCCATTTCAACCTTTTGAAATTTTCTATGTTCATCATTTGCTGTAGTTGATAGAGCGTGTGAAAAAACTTATTTTGCATCCAAACCTGAGATTACTTTGCGTTCTAGAATCATAGAATGGTTCGGGTTTGAAGGGACTTTAAAGATCATCTAACTCCAACCCCCCTGCCGTAAGCAGGGACACCTCCCTCTGGATCATGTTGGCCGAAGCCCTGTCCAGCCTGGCCTTGAACACCTCAGGGGATGCTTCTCTGGGCAACCAGTTCCAGTGCCTCACTATCAGTACAATGAAGAACTTCTTCATAATGCCTCATCTAAATCTATCCTCTTTTAGTTTAAGACCATTCCCCCTTGTCCTATCATTATCTACCTGAGCTAAGAGTCCTTCTCCATCCTTTTTATAAGACCCCTTTAAGTACTGAAAGGCCGAAATGCGATCTCCCCGGAGCCTTCTTCAGGCTGAACAACCCCATCTCTCTTAGCCTTTCTTCATAGCAGAGGTGCTCCAGCCCTCTGATCATCCTTGTGGCCCTCCTCTGGACTCACTATTAACAAGTCCACATCTTTCTTACGCAGGGGGGCAGACCTGGATGCAGCACTCCAGGTGGGGTCTCATGAGGGCAGAGCAGAGGGGGACAATCACCTCCCTTCACCTGCTAGTC
The DNA here is from genome assembly GCF_964211825.1 of Aythya ferina. Taxonomy (NCBI): domain Eukaryota; kingdom Metazoa; phylum Chordata; class Aves; order Anseriformes; family Anatidae; genus Aythya; species Aythya ferina. The sequence goes on from NC_140299.1 coordinate 25,226,223, forward strand.
ACATCTCTGTTGATGCAGCTCAGGGCACAGTTGGCCTTTTGGGCTGCAAGCGTGAACTGTTGGCTCACGTCAAGCTTTTCATCCTCCAGAACCTCCAAGTCCTTCTCTGCAGGGATTCTCTCAATTAGTTCTTCTCCCATTCTGTGTTCCTGTCTGGGTTTGCCCAACCCTAGGTGCAGCACCTTGCACTTGGCCTTGTTGAACCTCATTAGGTTCACATGGGCCCACTTCTCCAGCCTGTCCAAGTCCCTTTGGATGGCCTCTCTTCCTTTGGTATCAGCCTCATCACTCAGCTTGGTGTCATCAAAGTTGGTGAGGTTGCACTTGATCCCACTGTATATGTCATTGATGAAGATATTGAAAAGCAGCAGTCCCAAGGTGGTCCCTAGAGGGAGACCACTTGTTACCAGCCTCCACCTGGACAGGGAGCTGTTGACCGCTACTCTCTGGGTGGGGCCATCAACCCAATTCCTTATCCACAAACTGGTCCACCCTTCAAATCCATATATTTCCGATTCAGAGGTTAGGATGTCATGTGGGACCATGACAAAAGCCTTAGAGAAGTCCAGGTAAATGACATCAGCTGGTCTTCCCTTATTGACTGATGCAGTTGCTCCATCACAGAAGGACTCCAGTCTGGTCAGGCATGATTTACCCTCAGTGAAGCCATGCTGGCTGTCTCAGATCACCTACTTGTCCTTCTTGTGCCTTAGCATTGCCTCTAACAGGATTCATTCCATGATCTTGCCAGGCACAGAGGTGAGGTTCACCAGTCTGTAGTTCCTCAGGTCCTCCTTTCTACCCTTTTTCCAGTCACTGGGGACTCCACTTCACTGCCCTGATTTTTCAAATATGATGGAGAGGGCCTTGGCAACTACACGGCCAAGTCTCTCAGGACCCTGGGATGCATGTCATCAGGGCCCATAGACTTGTGGTTGTTGTTTCAGGAAGTCCCGAACTTGCTCTTTGCTTACAGTGGGAGGGATTCTGCTCTGCCAGTCCTGCCCAGTGTCAGGGACAGAGAGATGTGGGAAGCCTGATGACTAGTGAAGACTGAGACAAAAAAGTTAAGTACCTCTGCCTTCTCTGCATCTGTCATTACCTGTTCTCCATCTCCATTTGTCAGAGGTGCTACACTCTCTCTGGTCTTTCTTTTGCAGCCAAAGTACTTGTAGAACCCCTTCTTAGTCTTTGCATCCATGGCCATGCTTAGTTTTGTCATTGCCTTGGCTTTCCTGATCCTGCCCCTGCACATCCGGACAGCATTTCTGTATTCTTCCCAGGGCACATGGCCCTGTTTCTACCATCTACATCCATCTGTGCATTTCCTTCTCTTGCGTAAGTTTGACCAGAAGGTCCTTCCTTATTCAGCCATGCCAGTTTCCTACCTTCCCTGCTTGATTTATTGTATATTAGAATACAGAGCTCTTGCTCTCTAAGCAAAATATCCTTAAGGAGTTGCCAGCTGTGACCAGATTCTCTGTCCCTAAGGACCTTGTCCCATGGGATCTCATTCACTAATTCTTTGAACAGCTGGAAGTAGGCTCTTCTGAAGTTCAGGATCCTGACTTTGCTCCTTGCTAGGCCATATCCCTCAAGATTACAAACTCAATCAGGGCGTGGTCACTGCAACCCAGGCTTAAACCTTTTAATGTTGAAATCAAGTAAGTTAGTCTCTTAAGGCTAATGATCTTCAACTGTTATTCTCAAAATTAGGTGTTAAAGACATCAGCTTCTTACACACTTAAGACCTACATGTTTTTAGCTCATCTGTTATGTGTTCAGGGTTTACATTTGCTTAATGACATCAAGCTTCACTGCCAAAGCAAATTTAAGGATTTTTCTTAGTAGTGACGGAAATTTGTTATACGTATTTCTAGCTACATACTGAGTTCTTCTCTATAGACAATATAGGAAGAAGAGAAAAAAAATACATTATTCTTGAATCTATACTCATTAGCAAAAAGCATCCTGATCCGAAATGTGGGTCCATGAGTAAGATTAAAAGGTGGATTCTTTTCCCTTTAAAAAATAGGCTATAAGGAAAATTGCTATAAGATAAATTATCAAACTGTTCCTTTTGTCTATGCCCAGACCAGTGAGGAAAATACTCTAAGGAACATATGACTTGGAGGCTACTGTGTTATTTGGGAATTTTAATTTTTATTATTTTGTACAAAACCTAGTATATGAAGTATTGCATTTAATGGTATGACACATAGTTGTGATCAGGAAAAAAAAAAAAAAGAAAACGTTTTGGTATAACAGTTTGTGAACTTGGAAATGCTCTTTCTTTTAATTTACATATGATAACCTTTTTTCAAAGTTACTACTAAGAAGGATGTCACCTTAGTGTCATTTTTCATTTAAAAATGCAGGTGCAATGGTATTTAGTAGTGAGAGAAAGGAAAAGACCACATGCCTGTAATAGAGAATATATAGGTCACTCATGAAACTATGAGAACCTGGATAATAAGAAAGTCTGGCAAATGCTGAGTATTATAACATCGGCTTTGTAGACACCTTAATATTTGTTTCAGCTACTTTGTGAGGACTTTTTTTTGAGATACAGAGATAGCTTTCTTCTCTGTACTACTTCATTAGCAGTCATCCAGGCTTACCAGGCAGCTTCTTGTCTGTTTCTGTTATGTATTTGAAATGAAGTACCAGTGTATAGCTTTTATAGGATATTCAGTACAGATCTTTACAAGAGATACAGAATCTTTGTACATACAGAATCTATACAGAATTCTATACAGAATCTTTAAAACATTTTAATTTAAATAATTTTTATAAGAATGGTTATATTTTGTAGCTAAATTCAGCATTTCCGAGATGCAGTTTCTTACAGTATTTAAGAGCCTTTTTTGTTATATAAAATCATGTATTGTGTTACAGGGATGCAGCTTTCAGGGGTGGGCAGGAGGGTTGTTATCAGTAATGTAACTTTATTATACCATAATACAGTCAGACTGATACAATCATTTTGTTTAATTGCAGATTGGCAAAAGAAAAACTTATGTACGAAAAAGAAGCAAAACAACAAGAAGAAAAGATTGAAAAAATGAAAGCTGAAGCATGTGATGATTATGGAATAAAGAAGCAGGTAAACTATCCCAAAACTTGTAAAATCCTTCTTTGCTTTAATTTAATCATTGTCATCCTTAAACAAAAAAACTCATGTACTTTTTTCAGACTCCTCCAGATTAAAATCCTATCAATTACGAAAGTCACAATATGCATTTGTGAAAAATTCCTGCCCTCCAGAACCCTTAACTATAAGGAGACTTGGGTATAGATTATTTACCACTTGGTACCAAATGGCTATCACTAACAATGAATATCAGGCTATCGTGAACTCCCATTCTCAGAAATACTGTCATCCTGAAAATAAACGTTCTGGATGCATTTAAGTGCAATTGTTACTGTGAAGTGAGAATACACTAGAATTGAAATGTTTCTTCTTTGTATGCTATTATCAGTTTGTTGAAATCACAGACCTCTAAGGGAGAGCAATGGGTATGCGCCTGTCCTAGCAGTTGCTGAGGTTTGTAGTGAAGGCACTAACTAGCAAGGTGCATGCTGTAGTTAGGTGTGCTCAAGGGTGTCATTTACAGTCACTGTTAAAACAGAATGTTGTCTTTGAACAACTTTTTTTTCCTAGGTGTTTTCTCTTAAGTCTTCACTGAAACTATAAATAAAACATACTTTCACTCATAGGCTGGTTTCACTAGTTTGGTGGCCTCATGTTATAAAACCTCCTGTTGTCCTATCTTCATTTTAGAACAGGTGAAACAAAACCCAAATATAAAAATAAATTAAAAAAAAAAAGGAAAAAGTCCTTTTAAAACAAGGTAAAACATGTAATAAATTCAGATTTCAGTTCATGTGTGCATGTCTGTTCTTGTTTTCACTGTGATATGGGAAAGAAATACAAACATGAAATTTCTGTAAGACGTATTTCTAGAGTTGTAAGACATTGTATTTCTAGAGTTGAGCTGTCTCTGCCTCACCACTGAGACTCCTACAGAAACAGTAATATTCCTGAAGATCTGCTGATGCTAACAAGAACTAGTGAATGCAATTCCCATTTTTAGTGTCTCACATCTGTCAGATTATTTGATTGTACCATGGTATTTCCTCAGTGACATGCAAGAAATCACTGAAGTGAAATCCAGTGGAGTCTGTGAACTTTTGCTGTGAAATGAAATGTTACACACTACTTGAAAGTGTTCTCAGAGACCACTGACAAAAGTCTTCAAAGAGAATGGTCTAAATTCATTCAGCACTGCCTGAATTGAAAAGCAATCCCTGCAATGATATCTGTTCTTATAGTGTGCTCTACATTTGGAAAGTTGTATTTTTAGGTTAGGAAGAACCTGGAGGCTTAAAACCAGTGTACACACTTGTCATAAGGTGAAATCTCTTACACTAAACAAAATTATAAAATATCAGGAGAGCTTGCTCAAAAACATATTTTGGATGGACTTAGTATTTTGAGAAGTTTTTTTTAAAAAAAAAAAAAACAAACAACACGGTCAAACATTTAAAGGATCGTTTTTAGTTAATATCGCCCTAATCTTAGTTTATTTAAAAATATGGCTATAGTCTTTGTTTCAGTAATTAAAAGTACCATTTGTGAGATCACAGAATTGTTTTAAGTTAGGAAGGACTTTTGGAAGTCATCTGTTTCAGCCCCCCTACTGAAGCAGGGCCACCTAGAGCACGTTGCCTGGGACCATATCCAGATGCCTTTTGAAAACCTCCGAGGAGGGAGACTCCACGACCTCTCTTGGCAACCTGTTCCATCACTCCATCACTCAGAGTAAAGAAGTACTTCCTGATGTTCAGGTGGAACCTCTCGTGTTCCAGTTTGTGCCCATTGTCTAGTACTGGGCACCACTGAGAAGAACCAGTCTCAGCCATCTTTGTACCTTCCCTTCATTGGTATACATTGGTAAGATCCCACCTCAGTCTTTTCGCTGGGCTGAACAGCCCCAACTCTCTGACTGTCCTCACAGGAGATGTGATCTGGTTTCTTCATCATCTTCCCGGCCCTTTATCAGACTCTTTTCAGGATGTTCATGTCTCTCTTGTACTAAGTAGCCTAGCATGGGAGGCAGTACTACAGCAGTGTGGCCTCACCAACACTGAGTTGGAAGGATCACCTCCCTAAACTTGCTTTGACAAATGCAGCCTAAGATACCACTAGCTTTCTTTCTGAGTGCTGGCTCATGTTCATCTTGGTGTCTACCAGGACTCACAGGTCCTTTTCTGCAGAGCTTTCCAGCAGGGTGGATGCCAGTATGTACTAGTGCCTGTTCCTCATCAGGCACTGGACTTTGCACCTTTCCTTAGTGAACTTTGAGGTTTCTGCCAGCCTGTTTCTCGAGCCTGTTGAGGTTCCTCTGGATGGTAGCACAACCCCTGTAATGTATCTGCTAGTCTTGCACTGTCTGCAAACTTGCTGAGGGTGAGCTGTGCACTATTATCCAGATCATTAACTATGTTAAGCAGGACTGTTCCAGTATTGACCACTGGAATACTTACTCATTACTGGCCTCCAACTAGACTTTGTGCCACTGATTGCTGCCCTCTGGGTCCAGCCATTCAGCCTCACTGTCTGCTCATCCAACCCATATGTCAGCTTCTTTATATGGATGTGAGACACAGAATCTCAGAATTTCTAGGTTGGAAAAGACCTCAAGATCATCGAGTCCAACCTCTGACCTAACACTAACAGTCCTCCACTAAAACAACACCATCAAAGGCCTTACTGAAGTCCAGGTAGAAAATATCCACTGCTCTCCCTTCATCCACCAAGCTGGTCATTTCATCATAGAAGCTGATCAGGTTGGCAAAGCGTGACTTCACCATGGTGAATCCATGCAGACTACTCTGAAGATTTTCTTGTCATTTAATGGGAAAGGATAGGAATTAATTCAATCATTTGAGATTATGAAAATAATTTTAACTATTATTTTAGCTGAGGTATCAGTTAATAGGTAAGTATATACAGATACGTGTCAATCCATAGTTGAAGGAGGAAGGCTTAAAAAGCTTAAAACCATTACTTTCCTCTTAATGAACCATTAATTTCATTTAACTTTCTAGTTAGAACCCTGCAATAGAATATGGGTTACCAGTACAGAAGTGACTAAGGAAGATTTTACTTTAAAAAGAATAATCACATTCCTACATCATAGTCAGACTTCAGTGCGTGTCTGGTCTGCAAGAAGGCATCAGTCCCTCTGTAGAACAATAGTTAGGGTTTGACTTAGTGTTTTTCTTCTAACTCATTAGGTAGTGTGGCAACTTGTGGTTCCTGCAAACTCAAGTGATCTCTAGCAGAGACAGTGACCAAACTGGGTTGTTGACAGTTGCTGGGTGCTAGCCTTCAGCTGCAGAAGGACTAATTTAATGAAGAGCAGGTTCAGTATCTGAGAAACAAAAAGGAGAGTTCACTCTCCATGCTAGTATGCTCTGACCAAGAATATAATTCAAAGACTTAGTATAGTACCGTTGTTCCTGGCGCACATTGTATTTATACTACTTGCTGTATTTCAGCTCATGTACTAAGAAAGAACTATGTGTGGTAGAATGTGTATCCCAGGGAAAGAATCTCTAGTATAATAGGGCAAGGAAGCTCTTTCTTTCCTATTACTTACAGCTTATTTAAATATATAAATAAAAAAACAACTCTGCAGTACCTACTTTTATAGATAAAAAGACAGATGAGAAGTATAGAAATAGGGGAAAACTTATAACAATTTATTTTGGCTAAATTGTCAGATAAAAAAGAAGTCATAATAAACGAAGAGCAGTATGAAGGGGAAAATATATGAGGAAAGAGAAATTCTAAGTATCTTTGTAAGATACTAAACTGAAAATAGGCTTATTAAAAACTGAACTCAAGTAATTTATACAAAAATTTGGAATAAAAAAGTTTATAGACTTCTGAAGCATTCTACTAAATTCAAATTCTGAATTTAGTTTCTGTAAAGAGTCATTAAGAGCCCTGATTGCAGAAAGCAATGCAACTGTACTTCTGTGTTTTGTTTTCTTTTTCTTGTAACAAAGCCTGAGTTTCTACACAGTTGTAATGGTTTTCCATATATGAAGTCTTCACAGAGGGTTTCATGATCTTTATCTTCTTTATCTATAATAGAAGCTTCACACTGCAGTCAATTATGAGAGTAGACTAATGTTAGGGACCAGTAGTTTTCTGTATTTCTGTGGCTGTTGATTTGTACTGGGTACAGATTACATCCTTTCCCATCTAATGCTTTTATCTCAAGGCTTATGAATGTGCAAAAAAATGGGGTATCTACTCTGTTTCCTCTCAATGGGATTGTCGATCTACTTCAGAGTTCTTGTTAACTGTAAGAGTTTTTATTGATAACAAATTACCTTTTTTATTAATAGTTATCTTACAGTTCCAAGTTACTTCTAATATAATGTCATTTCCAGATGAATTAAAACTCTAATGGACTTAACATAGAATTTAATATCTGCATGACAGAGTACGTACAGTTTTGCTAGTATAGTTTTTTACACGTATTAATGAAAACAGCAATATTTTTCTTGCTTTGTTGAGATGGAGGCAGACTATTTCCTGAAACAGCTAACAAAAATGCTTACCACAAAGAAGGCTAATATCCGGGGCTGCATTAAGCAAAGCATTGCCAGCAGGTTGAGAGAGGTGATCCCTTCCCCCCCCCACCTCAGCATCGATGAGGTCGCACCTGTGTGGTACTGTCTGCAGTTCTGGGCTCCTCAGTACAAGAGAGACATGGACATCCTGGAGAGAGTCCAACAAGGGGACATGAAAATAATGAGGGAACCAGAGCCTCTCTCCTATGAAAAGAGGCTGTGAGAATAGCTGAAGGGAGACTGCAATGAAGATGGAGCCAGGCTGTTTTCACTTGTGCTCAGTGCCAGGACAAGAGGCAGTGGCCTCAGACTGGAACACGGGAGGTTTTCCCTGAACACCAGGCAGCACTTCTGTGCTGTGCATGTGATGGAGCACTGGCACAGGCTGCCCAGAGAGGTTGTAGAATCTCCCTCCTTTGGAATACTTAGAAGCAACCTAGGTGTGGTCCTGGGCCTTGAGCAGGTGATTAGACAAATTGACCTCGGGTAGTCCCTCCCACCTTAAATCATCTGTTGTTAAGATTATCTGTTTTCAGTTGCGCAACAGTCAAAGTGCATGTGATTGTGAGACAGTATGTAAAAGGATGAACACACACACATGTACTCATGTTCATTTAATTCATATATAAATATATGACTCATTCACATTGCTGATTTTTCTTAGCCTTTTATGTTTAGAACACCTTTCCTGTCATATTAAACATTGTCACCATACCCTGTGGCATAGTAGCTTATTGGAGTTTCTTCTAAGATCAAGGAATAATAGATAACCCCATAAGGTCTTTCCTGTTGTTTGAAAACAACTTGTGGATCAGCACATGACAAAATCTCTTATTTAGTTGTGGGTCACCTGAAAAGAAAAACAGAATCTGCTTTCACCTTCTTGAAGCCAATAAAATTTGTCCCCATTATATTGTACAGGTCAGTCAGGCTCAGCAAAATTGCTTCCTGTTGCAGAGTACTTGGTATTGACGCTCATAATCAGTTACTTTTATTGCTGTTCTTAAAGTTAACAAAAATCTGATGTTCTAATATGAGTGCTTGGCGATTCAAAAAGTCAACAATCTTTCTCATCTAAGCAGTTCTGATCTGCCTAGGTAAGTTGAAATAGTGCCTTTGAACTTTTATTATGGGGCCTCTTAAATCATAGAATCATAGAGTGGTTTGGGTTGGAAGCGACCTTGAAGATTGTCTTGTTCCAACCCCCCTGCCATGGGCAGGGACACTTCCCGCCAGCCCAGGTTACCCAAAGCCCCATCCAGCCTGGCCTTGAACGCTTAGAAGGATGGGGCATCCACAGCTTCTCCAAGCAGCCTGTGCCAGTGCCTCATCGCCCTCTGAGTGAAGAATTTCTTCCTAGCCTCTAATCTAAGTCTCCCCTATTTTAGTTTAAAACCATTTCCCCATGTCTTATCGTTATTTGCCTGAGCAAAAAGTTGCATCTCCATCTTCTCATCTTAAAGACGTCTTTAAGTACTGAAAACCTGCAGTGAGGAAGCCTTCTCTTCCATAGCCTGAACAGCCCCAGCTCTCTCAGTCTTTCTTCGTAGCAGAGGTGCTCCAGCACTCTGATCATTTTCATGGCCCTCCCCTGGACCTGTTGTAAGATCCCTGCATCTTTATTGTGCTTGGGGGCCCCAGACCTGGTGTGGTGGTTGAGCCCTTCTCTGCAGGGCTGCTCTCAGTGAGTTCTTCTGTTGGTCTGTGCTCATGTCTGGGATTGCCCCAGCCCATGTGCAGCACCTTGCACTTGGCCTTGTTGAACCTTATGCAGTGGGCACCTCATGGGCCCACTTCTTAAGTTTGTTCAGGTCCCTTTGGATGGCATCTCTTCCTTCTTTGGTATCAGCCTCACCACTCAGCTTAATGTCATCTGTAAACTTGCTGAGGGTGCACTCAGTCACGTTGTCTATGTCATTGATAAATCAAAGTTGCTTATGTCTAAAGCCTCAGCTTATGTGTAAAGCATCCTCAGCTGTTTTCCGTAGAGTTGTGTTTGGCCTTTGTGCTTATTGTGAATAGGTAAAATAGTTGTCTTTTTACTTGTCATGGTGCCCTTCCACTTAATCAACTGCTCTCTGTGTTCGTATTTATTTGGCTTTTCTGTCTGTGGTCCTATTTTATCTGTTATTGCAATCTGGATTGTACGGAAAACGGTTTGAAGGCCATTGATAGTATATTAGGCACACCAGTTCTTTGACATCTGATCCAATTTATGAAAAATCCACGTTGTGTTTAGTAAATAGGCTACATAAACCTCAACAGTTAGAGAGCTCCATCACATCTGAGCAGGCTCCTTTCCGTTGCAAGATGCCAAACATCTGTTCCCTTAGTAGAAATATGTTCAGTCCTGAAAGGCAACTGACTAGAAATGTGGCTGTTTGAAGAGATTTAACTGGCTTCTTAAATACACTTAAAAGAATGGGGACATCATCCTCTCTGTAGTTGCCATAACTCTTCTGGTCCTATGTGCACTTATTGACAACAAATTGAATTTGCTATCTGTATGGTTTTGTGCTTTATTGCTTTGTCTTAACACTTCATTTAACTGCACTTCAGTTACTCCAGTTTTTTAATACTTCTATTTGGCATTGTAATTCACAGAAACCTTGAAGATGTTTATGGTTCTTTGCAAAGTTAGATCAGTTTCATATAATAACTTCTTCCGTGACCTGCTTATAATTTAAACTCCTTAGAGTTCAGTCAGATTGTTTCTAGAGTGTGCTGAGGAGAGAGGGTTGTTCGTTAATTTTCAAAACAGTATGAGAGTAGACACTTTTTTAAATTCCAGCCCTAAAACATATCAATTATTTGAGCTTTAGACTGTGCTTTATTATATACATTTGCAACAGTAAAATGTCTATCTGGAATAATCAGTATTGCTTGAAAAAAGTGTGTGTGTTTTTTGTCTTTTTTTTTTTTTTTTTGTGCAGAAGTTATTAAAATTTGCTTAGGTCATTCAGTAATTAACTTTAATCTTGGTTCCATAAAATCCCTGTTCCATTCTCCAACCATTTGTACCTACAGAAGGTAGTTCCAGGATTTATCTTTCATCTGTTTCATATTGTTGCATAACTGCTGGCAAATATAAATAAAACCCAGTCACCCCTTTTGGATCTCATTCATATTCTGTTTTGAACTGAGGGATTTTGGTAGTTTTGTTCGTTTCTTACAGTAGCCAGGACTGGAGCTTGCAGGTCCTAGATTTGTGTCTTCTCTTCCCAGATCGCTTATGGAGTGGCATATATAAAATAAATGACTAGTTTCCACATCATCCACCAGCTTTAAAATACACAACTAGTTAGCAGTACCATCCGAAGGATATCATCAATGGATATTCTCACTCCCATAGATATTCTTTATAGAAACAAGTTGTAGTACATAAAGCAGAAGGCATCATCTCATGCATTTTGACACACCTCATTCTCTGGAATTTACAAGCCTTTATGTATTTGATTGCTACTGAAAGTGTAATATGCAGAGTGACTAATCATGTTTTTAACACAGTCCAATACTGAGTGCTTAAAAGAAAAATGGTAATGTTGATGAGAATTGTAACTTGAAGGTGCTTAACTTTATTTTAACATATCACCTATATTGCTTTATTAAAGTATATGAATTTTGCCCTAGATTCTCTGAAAATAAGCTAGAAACAAAGTTTTTAAACTCATTCTCTTAATAATGTCTTAAACAGAAAACATAAACATAAGACATCTAAGTACATGAAATAATGTTTTACAACAAGCCTTCCTACAAAACATTCTTAGCCGTAGTTTTTCTTCCATTTTGTGATGATGGTGTTCCCTTTGGTTCCCTTCAGTATGGCAGCTTTAATACTGAAAGTAAAATGAAACACAGGAATGACAGAATGTGGTGAGCCATTTAAAGTGAATACCTTCTGTTGCAGGTTATCGTGAATGCAGAAATGGCTTTGTACTTAAATATCTAACTGATTTTCATCTCTAAATAGATTTAACTTTACTGAACAACTCTGCATACCTTTTCTTCTCAGTGGTTGGATTTCAGATCCAGAAATGTTCCATGAAATAAATGTTCCCTTATATAAATCTGAAGTTGTTTTCTGTAGGAGGAGGCAGGATGTTCAGATTCAGTGGGGTGCCAGTTTAGTAATTTTGTTCAAAGTGCATGGTGAGAATAATCTTTCTCCTAAAATGAAGCACAAGGATAAGTAATAACTTTTTATGCATGATAAGCATCAAAAATATGAGCCTGCTGGTCTTTGCTTTTCATTTTTCTTTACCTTTGTCTTTCAGTCATAGCCTCCTGCAGTGTGCACACAATGTGATCAATAACTCAATAACTTTTTTCATGCAGTAATTATCTCTATGTGGTATTATCTGAACACTGTTTTTCTTTATTACCCAAAAGATGCAGGAGATATTTATATAACCAGCTGATCCCATTTTGGATGAAGCTGCTTTGTGACAGCAGGAGAAAGTTTGTTTTAAATAGCCTTTTTTAACGAATGTTGTATGGAAAGCTTACCAGGCTGTACTTTTCTAAGGGAAAAAATATTGTAAATACTGTTTTCTACTTAATACTTTATAATTAATTAAGCACAAAGTAATGGAAATGTCCTGTAAATTAACAGAGTTTTAAGCAATTATGCTAAGTGAATGTCTTTTACTAAAATAGGTGAAATTTCAGAAAAAAGGTACAATTCTTCTGAAGTTCCTAGATGATGACCAGACTACTGATTTCTCATAGTAAAGACTTGTCTTAAAAAACAACATTTCTCTGTGGAATACATTTTCATTTCATTGGCTTCCAATTTTCACAGGTCGAGATCTTACAAGAGTCACGAATGATGATTCCAGACTGTCAGCGCAGATTAGAAATTGCACATGCAGATCTTACCCAACTACTAGTAAGTATAGCATCAAAAACTACTTACCGTGAAATGCTGATGTGCTTTGATGAACATGGATAAACATACTAGTCTGCAGTGCAATTGCAGCAGAATAGAGCTGGACTGAAAAATACCTTTTGTGGGACCTAAGGCTGGCATCCTGTAACAAATCCCAGTACTCCATCTCAGATAACCATCTACGCAGACTTAGTCTTCAGCCTGTGAAAATTCTATGTGTGCATATTTAATATACTAGAGACAGTCTTTGATGGAATGTATACCAACATTTACTTTAATACTGCTACAGATGACTCAGTTCCTTTGCTACTTACATGATTAGAAAAAATAGTTCACCCACATTAGGTAGTCTTCCTAGTTTTATACAGATGTATACAATATACTGGTAGTGAACTGAAATATTCAAAATCTTTTGCCTACTACTATTATTATGCTGTGGACAAGAAACAAGACAGCAGAGTCATTGCTGAGTACTGCCTCTGTACTATTTATTATTGAGGTGAGCAGCTAGGATGCATTTTTAGGATATGAATACCTGCAGGAATAAACAATATCTTGTACAAATAGATTTACTAAAAATATACTAGGTTTGGCTATTACTATGTTTATTTTAGAAGCTGACTTTTCCCCAAGAATTCTACTACAAAGGTAAATGCTACTGTGAGGCTATAAAATATATACTGTAAATTAAGCTTCAAACACATTTGATGGCTAAAATGCATATCCCTTCTCAGGGGAAAACATAAGGCATCTTGTCCTTTGGTGGTATGCCTCTACTTGTTTCCAAAATAAATGCTCAGAATGTGGCAAGATTTAGGATCCTTCTGCCATTCAGCAAGTTCAGACAGTTAGCTCATTGGCATGCAGAAGTGATGCTGTTGATCTGTACAGCATGCTATTCAAATACAAAATAAGAAATGTGGGGAGTTACTATTGTTGTTAAGAATTTGGAAGTCTTTAAAGGTTGCTTTATTTTCTTAGATGACCGTCAATGTTTTTATTAAAATTAACTGTTTAGTTACATATTTTTTAACTGTCAGACTCTTTAAGCGTTTTTTTAATGGTACTTTTGTTCTGAGTTCCCTTGTACTTACTGTGTCCTTGTTTTTAAATACTTTATTTTATTCAGAGAATAAAATATTCAGAAATATTAATAATTCATAAAAATATTCAGAATATTCAAAAAATAAAGTTATGCACAAGTCAAATCCACTTACACATGACAGATACTATAACAGACCTTAAATAGGACAAAAGAAATTACCTGTGTTTTGAGTCATGTAAAACTAGTGTTTACAATAAGGATATACCCTACATTTCATAATTTACTCCTCAATCACGTTCCAATATCAGTTATTTTTGAAGTACTCAAAAGTTTTGTTTTTAATTCCAGGAAAATGAAAAAGAATTGGAAGAAGCTGAAGAGTATAAAGAAGCACGTTCCATACTAGAGTCGGTGAAGCTGGAAGCTTAGAAGTTTTTCAGTACTCTTTATATGCATTAGCACTGGGTCCATTCCACACCTTTGTTTTACTACAGCTCTATTACTACTGCTGACTTGCTAAGGTTCCCTTTATGCAAACTGGCCTTTCTCTTACTGCAAGATGCATCAAATAAAGGATGTTCTGAAACATCTGTGTGTTCCAAATTCAGGCAAAATAGAAACATCACCAGTTCACCTCAACTACAAAAAGAATTTAAAAAAATAAAAAAAAATCTATTTAATATAAGCTTAAGCTAAGAAATAAAGCACAGTTCAAGTGTTTAGCTATGTAAGGAATGTGAGGTGCTAATAAATACTTTAGAAGCACCTTGTAATTGAAATAATTTCAAGCCATTATAGCATAAAATCTGTACTGAAAGAGGAGATGAACTAAATGACACTTCAAAGTCACCCATTTTTTTCTGTGATGCAGTTAATCTGTAATTTTATCAAGTATTACTCCTTGTTTATCTTTGAGCCTAAGATGGAATTAAGAGCTGATTCCAGACCTTTCTCAATTTGTCTGAGGTTGATTTGTAGAGCCCAATTCACACAATTTCCATTGATCAAAATTAAGTTACTTTTTTCAATAAAAATAATTTTGTAGCTCTTTAGTATGTTGTCAGTTGGATCTGCTTGTAGGAGTGCTGGAGTGAACTCTTCCTGAAATCATAGCTGTTCACCTTGGTCAATGTGACTTTTTTGTACAAAGTTCAAACCCCAGAAGCTGAAAGGAAGCACATGGTAAGGGAATTATTATGCTTGATCTACATGGAAGATCATTAAAACACTCTGTAGAAAAGCTGTGTTCTTTCAGAATGCCTTCTATAAACAGCAAAGAGAAAGCTCTGCTGATGAACAAAAAAGTTTTTTTTATATTAGTTTTTCGAGTTTTAAAGTTTTTTGGCTTGTTCCTTAAGGGCAACACAAAGCAAAGTATACCTTTTGTGTGGTGCTCTATTGAATGCTCTTTATAGATTTTTTTCGTTGTTGTTAGTTTGCCCAAGTTTGTGTAAACTGCAGTTTCATCTACATCTATTTGGCACAATGAAAGTAATGTGTACTTCTCAGTTACTCCTAAGCACTTCTTTGACAGATTATCAGCCCTGCAAGATTTGAGTGGCTGCAGAATGACCTACTTTTGAATTAGGAGATGCCAGATCCCAGTCTTAGGCAGATTGTATGCCAGATCTGAGACAGTTTTAAGAGCATTTGTGACAACACTATGGTCTCATAGAGTATATGCACACCTTCTTCTCATAGGTATGTAGTTGCAAAATGACCTTGCCCTGTTCACAGCACAAGTGAACTGCTACTGAAGAGAACATCTGTCTTGCCATATGCATTTCAGTCATCTTCTTCTATGGACCTTCACCAGGAATGGCAAGGTGGAGCTGACAAAGCAGATTGCATCCCTTGCTGACCAGCTGCAGTCAGTGCAACTAGCTAAGCTTGCAGGCCATTGAGTGGAATCTGGTAAATAAACACTGAGCTGATAAGGAGCTTGTGGGGTAGGTGGAACGTCAAGACTGCTGGGTAAGGCAGAACTTCAAATAAAGATTACTCTTCTTCAGAAGAAATAATACTCCTGAAAAAACATACCCACAGAAAAATGGCGTGTGGCTGCTGAATGCCACAAAGAATGCAGGTCAGCATGAATACTGAAAATAGGTGTTACCTTTTAGTGGCTGAATAGAAGAAGCCTTGCAGAATGGCTTAAGTTGGCATTAAGGATACGTGGTAGTTAATAGGTAGCTAAGTGTAAACCAGACTCCAGAGAAAAGTTCCTTGGTGCAGTAGTTTCTAGAATAGAATGTTTTCTTGTGTCTGCAGTTGTCACAACCTGAGCCATGTTTGTCTCACTTTTTTGTCCAAGCTATTTTTCTAGCTTCATCGTGAACCAAGATGACAATCTCCCCATCCCTTTCATCTTCCCCTCCTACTAAATTCTCCAAAAGACTGAGCGTACTCTGTTGTACAGAAAACAGCCTGCTTCTCTGGTGAAAATCAAAATATGATCATACATTAAATGAATTGCTTTCTTCTTGTCTCCAGTTGCCCCTGGAAGTATGTAACTTCTGGGAGGACTGCAGCACAAGACCTGTAAAAAAAACTATACCAAAAAACCGTGACAAGGTAACAATAACATAGGGCTGGCCCTTGAAGTGGAATTGGCAACTCCATGCAGGTTACTCATGCTAGCAGAGCAAGTTGGTCTAGTAATACATTATGACAGACTGAATTCTTCCAGCAGTGTTCTGAGTGGCAAGATGCAGATTACTCATACAGAAGATTATTTTTGTTGACAAAATATTTATCATCTAGACTAGATCCAAGTTCCACAGCAAAGTATAATAAAGAAAATTAAGGCTAAGCAGTAGTATCATTATTACCCTCTCAGATCCCAAATTCAAAGAGCAGTAGCTATCTACGCTTTTTGGAGATACATAGTCTGCATTAACTAGTACAAGAGTGCATCCACCAAAGAAGGAAACTTCCCTGGGCAGTATTTGAGGCCTATGTCCGTTTTGAATCCTGTCCCGAGCTTTACTGATGCCTTTCAAAGTTTACCTAAAATTGTCACAAGCTGTATTTACGCTTACATACAACTGATCTTGATCTTTTGACACTCAAGGTTTCATGCCACACTCTTACCATAATTACAGTTTTTTATGTCCTGGACAGAGGTCCTTTCCTTTACTTCTACCTTCCTGATAGAGTATAGTTAAGAAGTTTCTCAATTATTTATCAGTTGAAAAAAACATTTGTTTTACTGAGAGGCTCAGCAGAAGAGGAGTCCATGTTATACCCTAGCTGAAGAAACAGAAATCGTAAGAAAAGCATAGGCAAAAAATAACAATTGGGAAGTTACCAGCATAAGACGAGTGCCCATTGCTCTGACCGTATGCTTGTCAGCTAAAACCTGTTTTTCAGTTTACCATGCACAGTTAAGATTCTTGTCCTCTGACTCAGAAGACATGCAGCATCTAAAGTACTACAGCAATCTACACAAGAGGCAGAACTAACTTAGCACTTTCACCTGGAAACCATTATTTCTCAAGTCCTCAGTTATATTCTGCATTCAAAGCAAAGTAGTTTCAAAACTGTTGGTCATCTAATTTAAACTCATTCCTTCACTTGAAAAATTTCCAGAACGCTCAGGTAATTTCTTGTAACCGGCTAATTCACAGGTTGGTTGCTTTAGTTAGTTACCAAAAAAAAATAATATTTTAATACACAGCACTTTCTTCTGCAGCAATAATTTCACAATAATTCCTTAAAGGTAAGTTTCTTATACTCAAAAAAGTAACTCATGATTCTAAAATAATGCTTCTAAATAATGGCCTCTACTATGACACGTTTCAAAATAAAGTCCCTCAAAATAATCTGCGTTGAAAAGTAAACCTTGCCATTTATTAGCACCAAGTTTTGGGTTGTTGCTTTACAATGTTTATGTTCTGGGAGCAAGATACGAGGAAACAATTTTCTTTGGAAAACTACATCTAGTTGAATACTTCAGAAAGGGATTCAAGGAAACCCCACATTTCATCATGAATTGTAGGAAGCGCACAGTTAAGCCACATCCCATCTGCCACCCCTATTCTTCTGTCTCTGATTCCAGTAACTAAGCTGCAGCTCTGTCTGGCTGGGATTTGCAACCTTGAACCTCTGCTCAGAGTCTAATGTCTAAATAAGTTATTTCTCTCAAAACACAAACGAAAGAAACGGCTGCTACTGCACCTTTTTATTTTCATTAGCAACTCCTACTACTTTAATATATGGAAATCTGTTCTTGTAACTGACCCCACTTTCCTAGAGACCAACCAACTAGAGAGCAGGAAAACAGAGTCTGGTCCAAAAGCACTTGCAGAGAGAGCATCCCTACGTATGGGCCATTTCTGGCTTGTTGGTATAAAAGGGATGAGACAGAACAAAGTATTTTTTTCCCATCCAAATATTGTTCACTGCCTTGAATTAGCTGAATTTCACTATGGTCACACAGCGTATTAGAAGCCTTGCTGAAAGCCTTGAGGTAGGAAAATGGGATCGATTAACTGCAGAGCGCCAAGCCAATTAGCACAGTGCCATTGAATCCAAGGGCAACCATTTCATAAATCTCTAATGTTCATGGATCTACAGAATATTATGTACCCCATGCTGCAAACACTTCCAAGATACTCTGTCAGAGTTTGACTTCCAGGCAAACAAAAAGTTTGGACTTTGAGAATGACACTCACAAACTGCAGTAAACTACGCAAGAAGTTTCTAGCCAGCAGGAAACATCAACATTAGAAGCAGGTAACAAAACGCTTTACCTGCCACCCAGAAGATCAGTTTTCAAATCCTTCCTGCTTAACCTAAGGTGCAGGTTTGAATCCAGATCTGCCAGTTAAGAAGTAAATAATAACTACTGAGTTGCTCTGCTTTCTTACTATGGGCAATCCATCTCCCACATCTCCCATACCTCTGGTGAAAACCATCAACTGAGCTGCCATCAGTTTCCCACACTCCTCTAACACTGAGCTGTCTTTAAAAGCAGGGACTGAGAGCTGTGCCACGGAATACCTAGCAGCCATTGTTCAAAACATGCTCCTAAAGAGGAGTTTAAATAAATAAATAAATAAATAAAGCATTCAAGTTTGTGGTCTAAAACAAGCAGAGGAGTTCAGATCTAGAAAAATATAAAATAAAAAATGCTTGACTACTGGACTATACCTACATAGACTGGGGTCCTCATAATTCCCAGGTGAGTAGCACAGCTCCCTTGACCAAGTCATTTTCAAGAGTTTACTACTAAAGTTGACCATCCCAAAAGATTCAGTTCTGTTCAAGTGGTCTGCATGACAAAAGAGGCAAAAGAGAAAGTGTACGTGTTTAATATGTGGGTGATATAAGGCAGTTGAGTATCTTGAAAGAGAAGATGAGAAATCAAGCTATTTAGCAAACTGGAGAAAGTTTAGAAAAACATGCATTTCAGTATGAACATATTTCAATAAGGAAAAATGCAAAATAATACATGACAGCAGGAATTATCTGCTGCATAAACACAGGGAAAGGTAAAAGCTTTTCAACATTTCTGGAAGAGATGCAGAGGTTTTAGTGAATTATACTAGATGCGTTAGCCTAGCACGCATGACAAGGGTAACAGCCCTTACACTCTCCATATCACTAAGGCTTCATCTAGAAGCATTATTAGAGTTAGAAGCCATAGCTAGAAGCTACAATTAAAAGCATGAACAAATAGGAAAGACTTTGTGTAAAAACAGTGAAAAAGGCCAAAATGCGGTATGTCTGGATAGAACAAATTCAGGTGTTTTAACCTGAACAATATTGAGGGTGGTAATGGCAATAGTCTCCAAGCATATGGAAGACAGTGGAGGAAAGGAATGAACTTTTGCTTGGCAGACACAGCAAAATCTGATGGGCTTCAGTTGCAGCACAAAAAAAAAAAAAAAAAAAAAAAAAAAAAGCATAGTTCCCCACACCTCAGAAGATGTCTAACTTTGAGACAGAAACAGCTCTTGGCACAGGCTGCCTAGGGAGGCTGCCAGAGGTGCATCCCTAGAGGTCGGACACTGGACCAGGCAGTTCTGTCGCACATCCATCATGGAATTCTACAGAACTTTAATGTAGCAGCAATTTAGGATTTATTTTATGCTTTTGTGGTAAATCACAAGATTAGAATTGTATGATTCTTAACAGCATTTAATCATCAACCAGGTTCAACAGAATGATTTCAAGAGAATTTGCTACAATAGAAGCAGTGACTTTAGTTAAAGGTTTGAGAATGGCAAGGTTCACCCAAGACTTACTGCAGGGCCCTGGGGGGGAGGTTCTAAGTACAGTCATGCGCTTCCAAGGTGAATTACTCACCCCACTCCCTCACCCATGCTTGTCCACAGACGAGCTTGTTGCTCAGGGAGCTAGCCCCATGATCTGCTCCCCTCACGGGTACCCTGAGAGTTGTCCGAGCTTGGGGGGAGATTGGGAGCACAGCCTATTGCGGTCCCTGGAGAGCTCAAGGGGCTCTTTGCTTAGAAGAACTACTGACAGGACAGTAGTGAGACAATTGACTTTTCAATTGACTGTACCTTTTCATCCTGGCTATGGTTCAGATAAAGGAATTTTGGTATTTTCTACCAACCCTGCCATCCTGATCCATTGCAGATTGTACAGCTCTGGTACTGCAGGGTCGGAGACACAATCAGGGAGTGCCTGTTTGTACTCACCTGGTAATGCCTGCTGCCCACGGACAACAGAGGACTGATGTAACATCAGTCAGTCTTGAACCATAGCCGAGCTGGGGAACGAAATTTATCACCACAGAGATCAAGGGTTAGAGCCTGCTGCGATCCTTGGAGAGCTCAAACAGGCTTTTCTTCAGCCATTTTATTTATGAGATAAAATGGCTGGCTCATAGTCAAACTGTGACTCCTTACCATGTTCCTGAGCTCCAGCGTGAAAGGAATGGTCACACTGAGGCCTACAGCGGCTTGTAACCACGAGCAGGACTTATACCACGTGCAGGAATAGAGCATACTTGCCTCAACATCACGCAGGTACAGCTGATCCGGCCTCATATATACACATTACAGAAAGACACCTAAAAGTAGATGGAACAACCATCTTTTCCTTGGCAGAACTCATGCCTAAAGCTCACCCAACCACGTGGAAATTAAAAAAAAAAAAAAAGGCAAGATTCATGACACAGCTGAAGTGAACTACTCTGAATATCATCCCTCCACAGCAGCAATGAAGAAGTGATCCCCAGAGCCCCCTCAAAGAAGGGGGCTTCAGTGGCATGTATCAAACCTTTCAGGTCTTGCACTGCACATTAAAATGCAGTGGACTGAAAGAAGTAGATTATGATCCAGATAAAGCCATTTTGTCTGGCTTCCTACTTGTTCTTACTCCCATTTCTGAACACCTGCTGTTAACGCAATGCCTAAAGTACCTCAAATTTCTGACTAGACAATGGTGTTTATTTGGTGCACAAGTGACTCATTCAGGCAAAGAGAGGTCCGAGGTTTGGCCTGAAGCTGAGAACTGACAGATGGAGGTTGCATGACACCAGAGGTGAACTGGGGCCTGCTGGAAGCAACTGGGAGGGAAGCAGCAACTACTGAGCTGTAGTAAAGACTCAGAAGAGGTCTTTAACACTTGAGAAAAAGGAGAAGAAAATACACAGCTTATAGTCTAGTCATCCTAATGGCCCTCCTCCCTCCCGATCTCTCCAGGCATCCACTCTTTATAAGGCAGCCAGGACTGCACTATGGACAGAAAACACAAAGCAGATTCACTTGCTGTGTTCTCTTATGCGTACAATCTTTGCTACATACTGTCATTATATGTAATGGATAATTTGGATAAATCCAAATGATGGCTATAGCACTTCAGAGGAGATAGCATATTAGATGTGCAACTCCTGCCACTCCCCATTTTTCTAATGGTATCTCTAACCACAGTGGGAAAACAACAACAAACAATACCAATCAGTGGCTGAACTTTGCAGGTTACTTGCTAGCATGTCCTAGAATCCAGCATTTTGGGTCAAACATCACTGGAACTCAAAGTCCAAAAATCTAGAATCAATCAGCATAAGCATTGCCCTTAACAGGAAGAAAGAAAACTTCAACCGTGCAACAGTTTGGTTTCCTTATTGTTCTGCAGCTCCTGTAGACATTGCATTAGATGGAAGGAAACCCAATGACCCAGAGAAAGAGCCTCAATTAGTAAGGTTAACAGAAGCTGTATAGGTTGAAATTGGAAAAATAAGCACATTATTTATGTATCAATTACTGCTTGCTCCCCATTTCATCGGAAGGAAATAAAATTTCTCATCCTTCCTAACAATCCAGCAGCCTCCTCCTGCCCCAATGTAATTAGTGGCAAATTTCACCACAGTTCTCCACAAGCAATCAAAAAGGCTACATAATTAAAAAAGTAATTAGTTTACACAGATAGATGTGAGTGGGTAGATTAGTTTATGAAAATAATATGAAATTCCTCTAGATGCTTTTAGAGGCTTGGCTTCCTGCTGTTTTACAGTTTCTACACACTTCCAGGGGAATGGGTTTAAAAAAAAAGAAAAAAAGAAAAGAAAAAAAAGAATTCAGTTTCAACAAAGATGGTACCTTTCAAAAATAATTTATCAGATGTGTCAATTTTGTAATTTGTCCTCTGAAAACAGAGGACACAGAAGATAAACTTCTTGTTTTTTGCATAAAAGCCATTGCCTCCACAAAAGGACTAGCATGTGTTACAATTCATTCTCTCAGATTGTTTACACAATACCTATCATCAGCTCATCTAGGCATCAGGCTGAAATGGTGCTGAACCAGGAAGAGAAAGACTTAACAACTATCACCCAGCACACTGCAGGATTTTTAAAAACTCCTGATACTGGGCTGGACCAAGGACAGCTCCTGCTACCAAGCTGGACCAAGAGGTCTCTCTTCCAAGCAGGTGACCCTCACATTCTGCATGTGCTGGCTCTTGCAATTTTCCCAGATGCAGGGAACTTGACTGCATCATTTGTGGCAGCAGGGAGCTGTATTCACCCTCTCTTGAGCTGGGGGTTGGATGGGGCAGGGGGCACAAAAGCCAGTAGCCAGTGCTAAAGGGAAAAGTGTAAGGAACAAGTATAACAATGATCCCTGGTGAAAACTAGGAGGATCTGCCAGGGAAATCAGTGAGCTGAAGGACTTCCAACCCCAAAGACTGCATCATGGCCAATAGCCACTAATGGACCTCACCTCCACGAATGCATCAAACATCACCAACACAATCATGACACAATCATGATAACCCAGAAAAAAAACATAGTAAGAATTGTAACCATCACAAGAGTGTAAACTGCCTTCTACACAGTACATAATAATAATAATAATAATAATAATAATAAAAACTTAGTTGAGCAAATTAAACAGCTGTAAACTTAAGTTTTATATTATTTTAAATTAAAAAGACATACACAAAACTGAAGTTTTAAGAAATGATATCAAATATATACCACTACCTATGTTGAACTCATTAAGTAATTTTTAAAGGACCCAAGCATCAACTCTTATTTTGTTTGTCTTTGCTACTTTTGGAGTGCCCCTCTCTGCTTTGAGGATGCTACTTTTGGAGTGCCCCTCTCTGCTTTTAGGACTATCAAGTCAACTGGAAATTTCTAGGTAATGTGAACTCATGAGAACACATGCTGAAGACATCTGGCATTACACACGTACCATTTGTTGCACTAGATGGAGCTATCAAAAAACACGAAGCTTGTCTAGTGACCAAAATGAAGCAATTTTCACATCAGTGAAAATCCTATTTCCTACTTCCCATCCTATTTCAAATCCCAGATTATTTGGTCAAAACCAACTTCAAATAAATAATCGGCAGCACTACCAGCTTACATAAAGTGTGATGGTGAACCCCTTCCATTTCTGAATATTATTGAGCATTTACAGATGTCATCACATTAGGTCCTTGCTGTGCCAGGGGCTGTACAAATAAAGGCGCAATAGTCCAATAGTCCAAAAGGGTTTATGGTCTCAATGTTCATGTGAACCACTAAATGAGACAAGCAAAGACTCAAAAAAAAAAAAAAAAAAAAAAAAAAAAAGAGTAACCAAGGCCATAAGTCTCTTAGCCAGAAGGAAACAATGCTCACACCACCCTGCTACTGCTGGAAGTCAAGTTTCTCACCACAGTTAGGCAGAGCTGAGACTACATGAGTAATTGGAAGGAGGACAACCAATGTTGTCACTTGGCTTTGAACTTAAGCACCTATGCAACAGCAACTACATGCAACAAAAACTGTGGGAAAAAATGCAGTCTTACAAGAGCAAAGGACAGCTGTGAAAGCAGAGGTGACAATAAAAATAGTGTATTATCTACGCATTTGTCCAATGGCAAATACAGCACCGCTAAACTATGAAGGGTTCCAAGGCAGAGACATTTCTCTTATGGATAACAGAGGGGCAAGAGGGAAGAATTCACATCCTAAATCCTAGCACCTTCAAAGGAGCCTACAGCTGAGCTGACATGGAAAATAAATTACCTTTCTAATGTTAAACTATCTTCTTATCATTAAAAGGAGTACTGCTAGAGTGGGGTCAAGACAAATTACAGAAATGAAGTCAAGGTAAAAAAAATGTCAAGACAGTTTTGCCAAGACTATACTTCAGGTGGATAAACAGAAGATTCCAGTCCCTTCTGCACCTTCCAGAAAGGCTCCTTATTCAATTTTAATGAAAAACTCATCTGGAGCTAGACCAATGCTGTCTATTTACGCTGCCAAATACAAAACTTTACTCAAAAAATGCAACATCATCAGCTGCCTATGATCAAGAGCACTTCACAGCTGGCTGAACTTCAAAGATATGTGCTGCTCTTCATATTGAGGTTCGTAACAAAAGCCAATCTACATTCAAGTTTTGTTTTTCCCTCATGAAACTCAAACAGAAAAAAAAAATAAATAATAAACAGTTCTGTGCCTCTATAGGCAAAAGCACTTGCACACAGGCCAGAGGCTTGATGAGACAAACATAGATAAACTCTACTTTGTTGTAGAGTAATTACTAGGCAGGGAGGTAGACTACTATCAGGGCCAGGTTACCAACAGCGATGCAGTTTTGTTTTGTTGTTCTTCAGTAAATCAGTTTCTCCAAGCTTTTCCATAATTCCTAAGCGTTTTAAGAGTTTTTCTCACAGTGGTGATGTCCAGATTATTTCAGTTCAGGAGTTCCACCCTTGGTGAAAGCTGTTAAGTGAAAAAATCACAATTAACTGAAGAAACAAGAAATACTTCCTTGTTGAGAAGCTTACACTCAAACATGCAAGCTTCAGAATTTCTTGATAATTTTAAGCACAGAACTTAATTCCAGGATGTTTTAAGTATGTAGTATGTTGTATTTACAGGTAGTTAATACTGTTAATCAAGCAGAAGCAACTATTTTCTTACAAGAGAAAAACTGCAGGCATTGCCAGATTAGCACGTGAAAAAGGTACTTTCAACATACTGCGGATTATTTATTTATTTATTTTTAAGTCTTCTGCACCAGAACTCAAATTGTGCTAAATCTAACTGAAGTGTCCAGGTGAAGAATGCAGGATGAAGAGGGGTAAGAGCTGGAGAGCCTCCTGGCAGGTATTTAGACCAACTGGATACACAAGAGTTGGTCTCCAGGCAGAGAATGAGTCCAAACACATTACTCAAGCCAAAGAATGAAACACACCCTACCTTCCAAAACCCAACAGCTGCCTGAGAGCATATACACTATGCTAAAAATGGAATTGTGGCTAGATGATCACAAAGGACAGCATGGTTTTGCAATTCAGGATAAAGGCTTACAAACATGACAAAACATTCACCTGCCAGCTATTTTTTTGAGCTATAACAAGGTGAGCGAAGTTGTACCAACGCTTATATATAGACAAGCCTTCTTCGAGCTCTTATTCCCACTAGGAATCTCAATAAGCAGTCCAAGGAACAAGCTAGTGTTTTCAAACATTGAGTTCAAAAAGGAACACACTTATCCTGACTGTATTGGGCTATTTTATCTCTGCCTCTCTAATTCTCCCCCTGCAGAGCACAAGGAAGACATACTCCGAAGACAGCACAGGAGAGAAGAGCAGTGACAGCTGGGAGCCATCCAAAGTAAAGAAGGCCACTTGCAGGAGGTTTCCTCCCCCAGCATGGCACCATCCCCAACACCAGCCTCTCTCTCCTGCAGGCTCTCACTGCTTCATTAGCTGTAAATAATGTAGCTTAGGAAGGAAGCAGAACTTTATTAACATTCAGAGAGGCCAGCACTGCACACTGAGACTCAATTTGCTGATTACCAGCCACCAAGCCCCGCCTTTTGTTCTGGCTCCCTCCTCAATTTGGACATCCTAAAACATGACTTTTGCTCCAGTTCCTCACCCCTCAAACAGTGGAAATGAACAGTAACAAAATGTCACTGCCACCTTTGCTTCCAGTGCTAGAAAAGAAAATCCATTACATCCAGCCTAAAATCATCTCCCGGTGTCCATCCGTGGCCCTGCCATCATCAGAGTATGAAAAGTGCAGTAGTTACGATGGAGTTGCTCAATTGCCTGACTCAAGGTCTTTCAGTCCAGTCTTACAAGATGCCTCTACTGCCATCATGTTCTCTGTCTCCTGTGGCTGCAAGACTAAATATTTTCATGTGGTGAGTCTCAGGTCTGCTTTCATGCAATTTTATCTATCCCAGTAATTCAAGGCTGAAAGTAATCCACCTACAGCAGAATGTGTTTATACTAGGTGAAGGTAAACCTAGTCAGACACTGATCATGTACACATACTACTTCTGATATGTTATTGCTCCATTGCGTTGTATGAAAACCTCAGTTAATCAAGAATACAGTTCCCCCAGTGCTTGCCACGAGGGGATGAAGCAGCTGCAGATTGGCTGCAATCATCAGCATACACCACTATTTCACCATGGGAGCCAAAGGAGGTCTTATGGCTCTACTTAATGGCTGGTCACTACTTTACAGTTAAATAAAATACTTCCGTACTTCAGTCCTCAAGCCCAAATGCTCTGCCAACACGCAAAGTACCCTCTGCTGATAGACAATTTGATGCCTTCTCCTCCTCTGGAGCATAAAGAAAAAAGGACTGAGTACTGTAGCTTCCTTGGCAACAGGGTGTGTAAAATTTTGAGTGCCGAGTCTCAGCTCCCCTTAGAACATGCTGTTTACAGTAAATACCTGCTACAGCTAACCTGTACTTTCAGTTGTGAAGGGTCAGCTAGATTTAAATGTGAAGAATTCCGCAAGTCTCATGATGAGGTCTGTATGACTCCTTGTGAGAGCTGGAACATGGGAAAGCAGTCCCACACCCACAATTAGTTTAGGAGGCAAAGATACTTATTTTTAGAGGACATCAGTTCAAACACTGTAAGCCATGATCACAAAATTAGCCACTGGGCAGACTAATTGGGAAGAGGGTCATCTACAAGAAGAGTTTGTGGCTCCTCAGATCCGAGCATGCAGGCTAAGCAAACCATGGTAGGAGGTCTGAAAATGAAGACCTACAGGAGAAGAGATTTTCAGAAAACATCTTACCTCTTTCCAGCCAGTAGCAGAGAGGCCCTGGGACACCTGCCAGCCTTTTTTTTTTTTTTTTTTTTCATTAACCAGAATTTGCAATTTCTTCCAATAGAATTAATCATCCAAAAATATATTTATATTTTTTTCCAACCCCCCCCAGGAGGTGATCATTAAAAAGAAAACAAAACAATTTTGAGAGCATTGTTCTTAGGATTACTTTGGAGTTCCTAACATGCATGATGGTCATGAGTAGAACGGATGGCACTGCATGTCTCCACTATGTTAGAAAGTACCAACATGGGTGATGGACATCAGTGTTTGTGAGGTGTTTCTGAAAATATATGTGTTATGGATATATTTACAAAATGCATATACATGTTGTAATACATACAACATATATATGTATAACGTATATATGTATGCATATATGTATACGTACATATACATACACATATATAAATAGCTTAAGGCTATG